>NW_025954489.1:0-27969 GCF_022376455.1 Epithele typhae | reverse complement strand
ATTGGTTGTGTGACGCGAAAGGAAGCTTCGTCGCGGTCCCGACCTTCACAATGCGGAGTCTTTTCCCATATCGCAGATTGACTGCAATACCACGGTTGGCCAGAGTCCTGACGCGCTGGAGTGAGGTCTCGTTCGGTCTGCGCCGTGTATCGGGTGTGAGCGAAAGTGGAAGATATAGAGAAGTGAGATACGAACGACACGGACACGGCTGTTGAACAGTAATATGCCGCAGACGAGGAAGATGAACCATCCCAAAATTCTTCTCCCTTTGGCCAAGCGCCTAGCTTCCTCCGATGGCAGGTCGCCCGCTGGGGGTTCAGAGGCGGGGCCTTTTCGGGATCGTGCGTATCTTTGCGCTGGAAGTAGTCCATGGCCACGATGGGGCTGGTGGGGAACTGGTTGGGTAGCGGCCTCGGATTATATATATGTACCGCTGGAAACCGAAACTGCGCATGCATGGGAGCCCCGGTCTCACGCCATTGGTGCGTCATGCATGCGTCTGAGTGGGTGGATGGATGCTGTCCTTCTAACTGCCGTATGTCACGCTTCTTGTCAAAGCCAAAGCGTCGAGCCGCATCTCGAGCGTGATCGAATGCACTGCGCAGGGCCAGCCCCGAATGTTGCCGGAGCGAGCTAGCCAATTATGACAGAGTCTAGGTATGTCAGACACACATCAGCAGTGTGACACATAGCATGCGCTTTCGAACATACATCACCAAATAGTTGACATGGGAGCCATCGGGCCCAACACAGGCGCAGTCCCGTTGTAGAGCAAGAGACGCGTCAAATCTCAAGGTGGTGAGTTTTGGAGAGGAACAACGAAGCGCCGACTCATCCCTGAAGACGCCGGGCAAGCCACGCCTGGGCGGCAAAGTGGTCACGTGGGAGATGTGGCTTCCGACAAATCCCGGACTCCAGAGTCCAGTGAGTCCGACCGCCGACCGCGGGCCTCCAGACTCCTTGTTAAGTCTGGAACTAAGCGCACTCCCCCAGCTTTCCTGCAGGGTTACCCATTCACCGCCAATACTTCTATGGAGACTCTCAGATTCACTGGTCTTTCACGTTCTGGCGTGCTCAAGATCTTGATGTGGATTGGCAGTTTTTCGTGACCGCAGCCACCTTTCTCGCCAGCCATGAGAGCGCCTGCACGTATGGCACCTCTCCCTATAACCCTGTCGCAACAAAATTTGCAAGCCCTATGTCGATGCCTTCCCTCAACGGCCTTCCTACCCAACCCCGGTTCCGGCTAGAGCGCTTTGCCGAACGGGAGGTATGTCAACCATTGGTACATACCTTCAACATGATGAGGTCTGGTTAACCTTCTTGAAAGAACGAAGACGGACCTCCGCCTGAGTGGGATGCATATGCAAAGCTTGTGGAGGACTTCGATGAGGCTATGATTCGGGCATGGAAGGAGGAGGTTGATACGCTCCTGGTTTTCGTAAGTCAGCCCGTGCTCTCTCTGCGTGCCCTGAGGTTCACCAAATATGGCCAGGCTGGGCTCTTCTCAGCCGTTGTCACCACATTCAACGTCGAAGGATACAAGCTGCTACAAGACGATTCATCCCAAGTTGTTGTACAACTGCTGCAAACTATATCTCAACAGCTGGCGAACAGTACCCTAACCTCCGCGCTGGCCACGCAAAATGCTCGTCCCTCTTTGCAAGCCGTTCGCATCAACGCCTTGTGGTTTTCGAGTCTGGTTTTCTCACTATTCTCCGCCCTCATCGGAATTCTAGTCAAGCAGTGGCTCCGGGAATACATGACGGTCGCTTCGCTCCCTTCTAGAGACAAATTACGACTTCGACAGCATCGATATTCTGGTCTTGAAGCTTGGCTCGTGCCCGAGATCATGACACTTCTTCCAATCTTACTTGAGTTGTCCCTCATCCTCTTCCTCATTGGCTTAGTGGACTTCCTATTCATGCTGCAGGACGCCGTAGCTGCGATCATATTCTCCCTCGTCGCAGTCGTTCTTCTCTTCTACATATTCACAACGCTATCGCCTGTTTTCTCCAGATGTTGCCCATTTAAATCGCCACAATCCTGGATCTTATCACGCTTCCGTACGAAGGTCATCAATTTTGCCACTTTTCTCGGGATCCTGGCCCCAACTCTTCCCACATTCATATCGGGCGAGGTTCATCTCGTCCAAACCCCGCGGATGCGAAGCTGGGCGGACCGCGACAGCAATGTCGTTGCGTCAATGGAAGACGAGCTCGAGCTCAGTGCCATGACTTGGATCCGCACCAACTTCGTCGACGATCATACTCAGGACTCATTTGCCGCCGTGGTTCCCTGGCTAAAAGGGGACAACGCTTCGACGCTCGTTCTTGGAGCTTTGGCTCAAGCGCTTCATATCCCATTAGCACCTTTCATCAGTCATATCCGACAACGCTCGTGCGCCGAGGTCCTACGCGATGCCGGGAGTAGACTCGACCAGCAAACTCGCGCACGGATGGTAAAGCTCCTTCTCCAGCTACTTCACTGTGTCCCTCGGCACTTCGATTCCTCTAGGATTGGTGCGCTGGATGTCCTATGGACACTATGGGAGTTCTGCCAAGGGGTCTGCCAGGCGGACGTGCAAGACCCACGCCTTTTCCAGTCGGTTCTCGACAGGATGACCGAACTCCTCGCTGAACACGAGCCCTTCCGCCTCCGCCGTGCCACGCTCAATATATTGTACGAATTCACCCAAACATGGTCGTACTTGTACTGTCCGTCCGGTGAGCCACGAAGTGCACCTCTTCCGTGTTTCAGGTCCTCACTCGTCTCGTTGAAAAGCCTTCGAACGCCTGGTCACCTCCGCGCATAAAAGTTACCGCAAGGACAGAAATCCAGACATGTTCTTCAAAGCTACTTCTGTCGCTGTCTACCTTGCGCTTAGCCTCGCGTGGGCCACACCCACCACAAGTATCCTCCTCCTCCTCTTCCTCCACGACCCCCGTCTTCTTCCCCAACTCCGAGCACGTACCAAGCACAGGCCTCCCGTACCGCCTACAGCTCCTCGCGCTCCTGCGCGACTTCACGCGCTTCCTCGAACAGCGGAACTTCGCGGCGGTCGACGCGCAGGGGGGCTCCGCCGCCGGGCGCCATGGCGCGGCCGGTGGGCTCGTGAACGGCCTCGCCGCGCTCGTGGCGGAAGACCCGGGCCTCGTCGAGCCCGCGCTCCCCGACGCGCTCATCGAGGGCGCGCAGCTCGGCTTGCTAAAAGTCACAGCGGAGGAGCGCGAGGCGCTCATGAGGATCCGCGCGGCATGCGCGGGGGCCAGGGCGAGGGTCGACCCTCGGTTCGCCCACCAGGGGCTCGCTGCAGGGTGGGTTCGTGGCGCCCGCACCGGAAGAGATCGCGCGCACGGAGTCACCGGAGGCGATGGATGGTTTGGCAGAGGACGGGCGGATGCGGACGACGGAAACCCTGAAGAGTGCGCACTTTCAGGAAATGGGCCCAGATGTTGGCCGGGCAAAGGATCGGGATGTTTCGAAGAACGTTTGGTGAACAGTGCTAGTGATGGCCTACGGCTAGTTATGTACCGAGTCCTACCTCTGTGCATTGTGCAAATTGTCTATGCATACCTAAATCGAAAGACAGCGACGGCTGGAATTGCTGCACGACTCGCCGAGTCCCGCGCTCGTGTCGTCTAGCCGCGCTCTCATGTCTCTGCTTATGTCTACGTATGTCACGGCGACGGAGGTCCTTACGACCTCACTTTAAGAATGCCTCCTGAGGTATGTGCGTAGGCCTCTCCGTGGCTCTTGGGTCGCTGGTGCGGCGGGAAGCCAACATGCGCCTTCGTTGCATGATGTAGTCTGTGCAATCCATAGTGTTCGCTCCAACTTCATAATGCGTGGTACCGTCAACAAGTGACCTAAGGACTCACTAGTACCGATGTAGTGGGGACAAGAGCCAGGGTGCGGGCTGGAGGTGTGCATCAGCGGGTTTTGTCAAATATTGTGCTTAAGTTGGAAAACACAAGGTCGCGGCGAATAGCGCTCGCACATGGCTCATCCCATTTCGGCGCCCGCCAACGCAACGTTGCGCTCGACATCCACCTCCCGCAGGCCTCCTCGCCAGAGTCGCATCCCACCATGTCCGCACCATCCACAACCGGCCCCAGGATGACGCACCCTCTCCCGCTGAGCTCCACCCTACACGACCTCGCTCTGCTCCGCGCGTCGGACCTCGACCTCGGCACGCTTCTCCCCTCTCCCACCACGACAGACGAGTCTACGGCGCCGGACGAGGTGGAAGCGAGCGCCGCGCGGTCGCGAGAGTTCGCGAAAGAGGCCCGAGCCGCGCTAAAGCTGGCGAACACGGACGCGGCGGAGCGGGAGGGTGCGCGCGTCGACGGGATACGGGCGCGGTTGGAGGATGCCTTGGAGGGCGTGGATGGCAAAGACCTGTAGGCGTTGGGGCGGTCGCGGAATGCGTCGTTAACGGACGTCATATGCCGTATGTACCATTGTCCGTCGCCGGCCTGCAGTCGAAAGACGTACGGAGCGACGTCATGCCCAGTTGGAGTCACCCCTTTCCATACTGCATATAAGCTCCCCGACCTCCTCTTTCATCCAATCGACCCCACCCCTTTCCAAACACTCTCCCCAACACACCCATTGTTTCCCCACTATCACAATGTCCGGACACGATCGTACGCGTATGCCCTCTCTAGTCTCGTGACCGTGTCTGACCGTTCTTCAGAGACCCGTGTTGCCGCCGGCCTCAAAGCTGCCATCCATAACCCCAACGTCTCTGAGGAGGCCAAAGAGCGCGCGCAGGAACGTCTTGAGACGATGGGCGCCGCCCATGTCCACCCATCGTCTCACCCCGTCGGCACCGTCGACACCACCGGCCACGAGGCCAACCGCGTCATCGGTGGATACAAGGCCGCCCTTCACAGTGCGTATACATTGCATGTCCGCCCGCGGGCACTCGCTCACATTTAGCCCAGACCCGCACACGAGTGAGGAGGCCAAGCGCCACGCCAAGGAGATCCTCGAGGCGGATGGCTACACCGTCGAGACCCCCGAGGGCGTGTCGGAGACGGAACACCAGATGCGCGTGAATGCGGGTTACAAGGCCGCGCTGCACAGTACGTTTGCTTTGTTGTGCGACTCTGCGGTGCGAGCTGACCGTCCTCGTAGACCCGAATGTGTCAGAGCAGGCAAAGGTTCACGCGCGCGAATACCTACGTGAACACAACGCGCTCTGAGTCTGCGATCAGGACGTTGTCGGTCCCTTCCGCGTAATGGTGTATGAGTAGTTAGTGCGAACGCAACTGTTCTTGCTCTTCTGTTGTGTCATGTTCATTGTGTTGACTCTCCTGCCGATCTTAAGGAACATTCCTTGGCGCTCCATGCATTGAAGATTCCAGTTGATCTGCAGTAGATGATGATCCCTGCGTTGCGCAGGCAAACCCGCTTTGTCCTGTCAACGTCCTAGTGGCGCTTTAAAGTGCTCCCTCACACGCCGGGGCGACCATTTTTCTGGGAGCTTTTCTGGGAGCTGTTTATAAGGTTTAAAATCCACGTGCAGCCAGAAAAAGTATTTCTATGGGTTTCTATGGGCGAGAGAAAACCTTACTTGTCTTTCTCTCGGCTTTAATGTGGCACTAGAAAGTGGTCGCCCCGGCGTGTCACTGGACGGGGCTTCTAGTGTGCTCTGGCGCTCCTTCACGCAGTGCACGTTCATCGAGGCCAAGGGCGACGTCGTCTTCTTCTTCAAGAACCAGCGCGGCGTGTGGGTGTGCGGACGCCGCCAACCAAAGAGAAGTAGGTGGACGTGCTCGCCATCGCTGTGCTGACTGGGTGATGCATGGTTGGGTATCGTTTGCTCGCTCGTCTCGCTTTCAACAATCTCCCCCGCTCCGCTTGTTACAAAAGTCTTGTTGTGTGTCACTTGTTATACAGATACCGCTCTCTTTGTAATCTACAGCATCCTTCTTGTACTGAACATCCCTGTACTACTGATATGTTGGCGTCATTTTGGCAGACGTGAAAAAGAGGCGCGGGTGGGCATAGCGCCAGCGCTTGTGCACATCAGGCGCTTAGGCGGTGCTCAACGCTGTCTTCTTCTCAACCACGTCCCTCAAGAGCTCAAGAGCTCAATCAACAGGTCATCTTCAACCTTTTTACCGATCGCTATTTTGGTATTTAACGGTATTTCATTGTTAGGGCTCCCATGTGCGCCGTAGACATCAGACCTGCGGAGGTCTTGTTTGCTGGCAGACGATCGATGGAAGCAAAATAACAACCTCAATGCGTTGCATGGGCTGCTGGGCGTGCTTCTGGAAGATAAGTGCACGGATCAACGTTCAAGTGCTCAAAAATGACGACGTCGGATTTATCCACCGCTCACGACTAGGACGCCCACACCAAACAACCCTTGTTTGGCCACACTTCTGAACTCCGCCGCCCAGATTCCAAGCGTTTCGCTGACACGTTGCTCACGGAGAACAGCACTTTGCATGCATAGGCATGTTTCCGAAAGATACGTGCGCGGGCCAGCGTTCAGGTGCTCGAGAATGACGACACCAGATTTGCCTACCGCTCACAACCAAGGACGCCCACACCAAACCCTTGTTTGGCAACACCTCTGAACTCCGCCGTCCAGCCGGGGCCTGACGCGAGCACCCCAAATCATTTTTGAGTGCCGTTCTCTCGGATTCCTGCTCCCCTGCTTGGGCTCTGCGACCAACCCGCGACACACGACGGCCTGCGATGCCCCCTGGTCGCCATGATCTTTCTCCGAGTCTTCTCGCGCTCGGTGAGTAGGCCCTTCTGTCGGGGCTCGGCTGAGGACTTCTGGTGATTAAAATCAAATTTCCAGGAACTGCTGGGAGATCCGAGAGCAACTTCCCGCCCGAGAAGCACCTGGTCCTGCTTGGGCGCGGAGACGTGCAGGAGGCGATTGGCCAAGGCGATACTCGGGACCCCAGTATCGCGGGCCTCGACACGGCCTTTTGCCAGCCGAGTGCGCGGCCTTGTGCTCTGCGCGGGCCTGGCGTGATGCGGCCGCCGCTCGGGATTTGCGGTGGGGTCCGCCGGGCGAGGATAAAAGCCCTCCTCCCCTGCGCTCTCTCTCCTCAGAACCCCCACCACCCCACCACCTCGACGATGCTCTCCCCCCACGGCGCACCCCAGCCCATGCGGCACACCATCGGCTCCTAGCTAGCCTCCACTCAACCCACTCCCTCGCCATCTGTCCGCCTCAACGGCGGCGACGGCAACACGCTCACCTCCAGGCAATGCTGTGAGCTATTCCTTCACCCACACGCACCGCCATTCATGCTGACCACTCTCTAGGACCGATGATGCATGGAGCAGGTCGGTTCCCATGTCACTCTCCTCGCCCGGCACCGAGGCTCTGGCGTCGCTCGCGCGTCGCCATCCTCACCGCCGAATGGGCAGGCGAGAGACACCGTGCAGCGGCTTCGTACCGCACCGCACGGGGAGCCCGAGACCTACACCGACTTCGCGGCCCCAGTTGCCTGAAGGCAGAGCCTGAGCGCGGCACCCCGGACCACCCCCGTCGTCGACGATACTCACGAGCCGCGCGCGACGCACTTCAAGCTTGCCTGTGATATGTGCGTGTTTCTCTCATTCTCTCCGCCGACGTCGACGCTGACTTGAGCACAGCAGCTGTGTCTTCAACGACACAAACACATTATTGTGAGTGGCTCGCCTTCCATCGGTTCGAATGCGATCTGACTTCGACCGTTGAACAGTCACTCGGAATTTGAAGACCATATGTATGAATAGGCTCAGTGAGGGCGCGGTTGATCGCTTCCCGCTGTCCAATCCAGCGGCGAAAGTAGGGTATGATCCCGCGCCGGGCGGTACGCACGAACCCGATGAATACCGCTCCGCGATGCTTAGCGGAAAGATTCGGTTCCGGGAAAGTTGTGCGTGCCGCCCTCAGGTTTCGAGCCGTCTTTCTTTTCTCGCGATTGCTACCGCTCTCCTTACCCTCTCCATGCTCATACATACGAGGACGGCGATCGTCAGGCGGCGCGTACGACCCGATGAACGCCACTCCGTGGGTTTCGCGGAATGTTTTCATGGCTCCGGGACACTCGTACGCGCCGGCCCCAGCTCGGCCCGTCCTTGTTTTCTCTCCCTATCTCCCACTGCACTCGTCGCTCTCATCTCTATGCTTATGGATACCTATGTTTCGGACGACGGAGGTCCTTACGACCTCCGTTCAAATTTCTTTCCCGAGGTAATGGCGCAGGCCTCTCCGTGGCCCTCGGGACTAGTACCCGCCGCGCGAGCGGCGGGGAAGCTAACATGCGTCATCCATGTATTATGTAGTCTCTCTCACCAATGCTGTTCCCCCCAATTCGGTGTAGAGGATGAACCTGGTGCGACACTATCTACGACTGGTATGTGCGCGCTGCGCGGGTCACCAATCTTTGCTCCGGGGGCTCGGCCAGCACCAACATATTTGGAGTTGACAAGAGACACACGAAGCGCGTGGTTGGAAGCTTACACGCGATTGTGCTCTGGTAGCCAAAGGGCACATGGCCAGAAAGCAATTCAGAGGAGGGATGGGTGCTTGCAAAAGGATGTGCTTAGTCAGGCAGATCTCGCGCGTATATCGAGGCACGGACGTCACCGCCAACTCTGACTGCGCTTCCATCGTCCCCGCGCGAAGCTCCCACCCAACATGCTCCCTTGCCCCCTCTGCCTCTCCTCGCTCCCCCACCAGCTCCCGACCACATAGCCATCGACCTCTCGAGCATGCACCTCCTCATTCTCGGCGGCACGGGCCCGAGCGGCATCCAGCTCATCGAGCAAGCCCTCGCCCGCCACCACACCGTCGTCGTCTACGCCCGCTCGCCCGACAAGCTCCCCTCCCACATCACCGCCTCTCCCTCCGTCACCGTCGTCGTCGGCGGGCTCGCCGACAAGGACAAGCTCACCGCCGCGCTCGACGGCGTCCACGCCGTCCTCTCCGCGCTCGGCCCCGCGGTCAAGAACGGGCCCTTCCACCCGGGCAACACCCCGCTCGCGAACGGGTACGAGCTCCTGCTCGCGTGCATGAAGGCGCGGGACGTCAAGCGGCTGATCGCGCTCGGCACGGCGAGCATGGCGGACGAGCACGACAAGTTCAGCTTCGAGTTCTCGGTGCTCGTCACCGGCGTCGCCGTCTTCGCGCACAACGCGTACAAGGACGTCGTCCAGATCGGCAAGAACGTGCGCGCGGCGGACCTGGACGTGATGTGGACGCTGGCGCGCGTGCCGCTGTTGACGGAGAAGGAGTCGAAGGAGTACCTGGCGGGCTACGTGGGCGACGGGAAGACGAAGACGCGGCTGTCGCGCGCGGCGTTTGGCGCGTTCGTGATGGATGAACTGGAGCAAAACCAGTGGTGCAGGAAGGCACCGTTGTTGTCGTCGCCGTGAAGGATCATGAAAGGTATGTGCCATTGCTGATGTGGCCAATATTCTTGTCCAACTCTATCCCCAGGTCGCATGTACTGTATGTTCAGGGACATTTGTTTCGTGGATTTTCTGTAGGAAGACGTTGTCTGCAAGTTCTGTGCGCCAAAATGACATGAAATGCATGAACGAGTACCATCCTCCAGGCTCTCATTGCTGTGGCTGTCAACAACCTCGCCAACGACTGCCATGCCCTTAGGACGGACAAGTACTGCACGCGACTCGATTGTCCAGGGTGATGTTGGCGCTGGACACTGGGATGTAAGACAGAAGGACAGACGTCTGAGAAAATTGCCCGTATCTTCTTGTAAGAGTACCATCGTCGCTGTTCTAGTCTCCCCTTACGCCGCGAGCTCGCCTTCCGCCCTCAACTTCGTTCACTCCTCCCATGGCAAGCGTCACATCACCCCTTAGGCAAGTGGTATTAGCACCAGCCTTGCGCGACGCTGTGGCTCGCCACCACCATCAGCGACCTGCTTCTCCCCCATGTTGGAGCGTTCGCCGGCCACCACGGCGGGCCTCGAAACAGTGACATTCGACTCAGCCTGCGCCGCCCATCGTGCGCTTTTTTGCATTGAGATCGCGCAAGGTCCTCGAAAACCCGACGCCGCCGCGACCGTCTCTCGCCCAGTCCGTGGACCGACTTCCGGACGAGTCTCGGCGCGAGCGGCGGCGTTCTCAGTCCACCCTCGCCTCCACCGCCTGCGTTTGGCGGGATGGTTGCGAGGTGGCTTTTGTTTTTGCGGATGGATCCGGTGGGACATGTACATGGTTCGGCCGGGCTGAGTGGAGAACCTGTTGCTGCACTGGCCGGGGCTTCTGTACATGCAGCGCCCCATGTGCAGGAAGGCGTAGGTGCTGAAGACTCGAGTATGATGTGCTCTCCAGAAGCGTTAATCATGACGCAGATATCGGGACTATATGTGGTGCTATGTATGCGCTTGATCAGACATGCTTGTAGAAATATTTGTACCATGGAGCCGCGACATATCCGCTGGGCGGAAAATCGAGGCATACGGATATGTCGCGGCATAAGACATGCGCGGTTTAGCGTGCTCTTCGAGGCTCCGAGACGGGAAAAAATGGTTTCCCCCAGTCAGACAACGAAGTTGACATGCTCCGACTCATCGCTGGCGAGCAGTGGCAAATATTACACATCGGCTCCCGGGCCGGGAATCACCCACTGACGTGACCCAAATCACCATATGTGACGGTTCGTGTCAGAGCATGCTACCGCCACTCGGCTCAGCGCGCGATTTGTCGACGCGACCCACGACAGTCTGGCATATATATGTCGCGGGTACATGTCTTGCACCATGAGTGTAGAACGTGCTCAGCGAGCTCCTTGGGTTCGTGTTCGATGGGTTCGCTTTGCTCGGGGGTCCCGGAGATCGCCCACGCGCACACAAAAAGGATCCAGCCGCAGGAAACGGATATCTGCTTGGTATACGTACGTAGATCCCCTAGGGGCGCACCGCGGCAGGCGCGCTGCCCGTCGCCTGTAGCGGCATCGGGGCGTGCAGCGCGCCGCAGCGCCACAGTGGGTATTACCAGAGACGGAGAGCCCGATGCGGAGAAAGAGGGAGAGGCCGGCGCGGTATGTGGGGCAGAAACGAGCGCGGGAATGAATACAGGTGTTGGGGGGAATGCGATGGTAACCTTGTGTTATGTGTGTGCTGATGCGGATGAGAGTTATGCGTATGCGGGGCCGACGAATATAGAAGGGATAGAGGGGGGTTGCGCGCAGCAGAATAGGTACAGAACGGGCGGCGACGCGGGTGGAGGAATATACGGGCGGCGGGCCTAAGCGATTAGGATTAGGTGCCGAGCCGGGCAGCAGACCGTTGGCCCAATATGCACAGATGCGGGGCCGAGGCCGGTATATCAGTATGCAATGCGGGAATAGTCGGGGCACGCGGAAGATGCGAATCGCGAATGGGGAGTGGAAGGTGAGCGCGGGGAAGGCGAAGTCAAAGAGGGAAAAGGGGCGTGGGCCGCGGGCCCGAGGGGAAGGTGCGAGTCGAGAGACAGAGAGGCGAGCAACGAAAGTCTATGGCGGTGAGGCGAAGAGGCCGGGTGGGGAACATGTACAGCGAAGACAACGGGCAGAGCGAGGATGCAAGAAGCGACAGGCGACGACGAGGGGAGGCGACGAGTGGGTGGAGAGCGGATATTTTGCTTGGTGTGGATGCATGCGAGCGGAGAGCGGAGGGAGAGACGCAGCCGACGCGTAGCGGCACTACGGCGATGAGTTGTGCGCGTTCTGCGGTAGAACCGCTAAACTTCTCCGCTTGATCATCCGGGAGATGTCCTTCGCTCTCGCCACCCAACTCGATGGTGGTGGCTTCTTGTCGTCCTTCACCGGCGAGGGTGTCGTCGGAGCCGCCTGCGTCGCGATGCCCGGCGGTGGATTCGGCATGCTAATTGTTGACCGCCTTGACCGCGTGCCCTCCTTTGCTGCATCCGCGTATACAAACGCGGTGACGGGCGTCCTTGGCATGTCGTCGGAGCCGTTGAGCATCCCCTCCTCTTCTGCGTCGTGGTGCGCCTCGACCGTCGCCTCCTCGACCGAGACCCCGATCATGAGTCCGTTGGGCTGCGTGAGGATGTCTCGCGAGCGCGTTTTGGCGCGCGACAGCCGTCGCGCGATCGTGCGTCCGACCGCCTTGCCGAGCGACATTCGACCCGCGATGGTCTCCATCTGCGTGACCTGCTCCTCGTCGTGCTCCTGTGCGTGCGGTGGCTCCGACTCGGAGGCGAAAGAGTCCGCGCTGCCCGCGTACCTCTGCGCCTGGTAGAAGGCGCCGGTCGAGCCGGCGTTGATTATGAGCGAGTTCTTGCGCGACGGCAGGTTGCTCGCGGTCTCGAATGTGCCTGGTGGCACTTCAGGATTCTGCGGGGAGAAACCGGAGATTAGAGACTTGTGATCCGCGCCACCTGAGAGGGGCGCTAGTGCTTTGTCGCAGGCGTGCCTGGAAGTGCTGTGCCCGAGGAAAAGAGAGGCCAGGTACGCCGGAGAGCCCATTGATGGGCGCAGCAGGCCCTCCGTCCAGCACATTACCGTGATGCCCGGTCCAGGCAAACCCCGCCAATGGGGGCGCGGCACATGAAGAAAGAGGAAAAGAGGGTGTGCGCTCGAAGATGGTCGAGTAAATAGGGCGCCTGAGCAGATGAGGCAATGGAGGCGGGCAGTCCCCACAGCCAAGGCGACGCGCTACAGCGCGCCCGCACCGAGTTCGCGCACATCTCATACGACCGTATGCGCCCCCCTGAGATCGAAGACGCGAATAGAGACGGGGAAACGCGCTGTATGCACGGCGAGACGAGCAGCTGGGATCACAAAGTGACGCAACTGACCTGGCCGAATCTCGAGACGGATATGCTCCCCCTCCGACGGTCTCTCTCCCGCGTTGCGTCCTTCTCTCTGGGGACGGAAATGGTGACGGGGCCCGGGGAGGACAGGTTGGATGAGGGCTGTGGTGACGAGCTGGAGGCGGTGGTGGGTCGCGAGAGCTCGTCGTCGAGCTGCTGCTTGTATGCGCGCATCTCGCTCTCTTTCTCGACCTTGGTGAATATCTGGGGCGGGAACTGTTGAGCGGTGTGCGCGAGAGAGGTATGAGGGGTGGGAGACGCACCTGCTCGATGAAGTCGGAGCGTTGGTCGAGAATGTGGGCGTCGAGCGGGGGAAGAGCCTCGGCGATGGGGGAGAGCTCGAGCTCGGCCTTCTCTTCGACGATGGCGAGGCCCGGCGAGGGCGAGCGGGGGCGGGGGGCGCGCGCGGGGGCGAGTTCGGGGAGGGCGAGAGACATGGAGGGCGGACGCGGTCGGTGGACGGGCGTGAGAGGGCATGGGGGGATATAAGAGGTTGATTGATGTTCTCGAAGCGGGCGAAGCAGCATCAACGGAAGGCGGTCTGACCGCCCTGTCCCGGTAACGCGCCCGCGGTTCGTGTGCGCCGCCGACGCGTGTGCCGCCGACGCGCGCGTCCCCGCCGCACGCCGCAGACACCGTCGCTGGGAATGAGGAGCGAGCATGGTGTCTGCACCGAGCCCCGATGCGACCGAGCGGGAGCGAGAGCGAGCCTAGGGCTACCGACGAGGCGAGCGGACGGCGCGCTCGGTCCCATAAGTAAACCGAGGCCCTCCTGTCACGCCAGCCCCGAACGGGGGTCGTCACTCCGGCCCCCGCCGCCGTTCGCCGCCACCTCCACCGAGATCGGCGCCAAAACAGCGCCCATACTTACGCCCACCGCGGTCTGCACCCCAGTTCGAACCGCAGCCGCGTGCCGGTGGTCTGGCATCGCCCATGTGCTTGGAGAGCACTCGGCGCACTCCCTCCAAAGTCATGCAGCCAACCCTGCGATCGAGCCTTGTACTTTCTCGTCCACCCCACCGCAAGTTTCTTGGATTTCTACTCCTTCTAGCTCTCGTGCCCTCTGCTGATGTAGAACTCAAGCGCAAATATGGGGTGAGAGATGGTCCCTCGCTTCAGTGTTCTATCATCAATTCTAGCGAGATGTAACCCTGCCATATATCGCGTACTATACTGCTTTCGTACGCAATATAAACCATCAGAATCACAACTACTCTAAGTTAGCGTACTCTGCTTTCTCACGAATACAATAACAAGCTATAGCCTTTTATTAATGTTCTCTTTAGCCGTCGGCGCTTACGCCACGCGTTACTCCAACGTCATCGCTCTGCAGCTCATCGACTGCAACATCTCCCCACTCTCGCCACGATGAGCTGGATTGCCTACCTCCCCCACGTCATATACTCTACTGCTCTTATCTCCATCAGCATGCACCACCTCTCTGCCCGACATTCCGCCGAATCCGACCGTTCGCACGTCGCCGCCCAGCTCTCCCTCCTCACCGACCTTCGTGACCGCCTGCGCGATCCGGGCAACGACTCCGTGTCGGACGCCGAGGCGGACAAGATCCTTCGTCTCGCCCAGTCCCACGACGTCTTCAAACGCGCACAACCGACAGCCGGGATGGGCGCGGGCTTGGGCGCGGAGGCGGACGAGCTGACGTCGCAGATGCAGGCCGGCGAGCGCGTCGGCTGGCGCGAGGTCATATTCGGTCGGCGGACGGACATGGCGCGGACGGAGGAGCTGGACAGGCGCGATCTCGAGCGGGGTGCGTCCTTTTTGCCCTATCGTGCTGCGTGCCTGTGCGCACTGTGGACGGTGGGTGGGTGTGCGGTGGGAGCTAACGGTTACTCTCGCTCGCAGTGCGCACGGAGATCGAGCGCAGCGAATCGAGCGGGCGGTAGCGCACCTCCGCCGATCTGGCGCGGCCGCACCCGACATCCTCCGCCTGTGGCGCGGGGCACGCACGAAACCGTCGGTGTGCAGTCATCCCATCCCCGCACAGGAGCACACACCGAACACGCACTCGGGAGCATGTCGGGATTCGGCTTCCTCGGCTACGGTGCCCAGCATTCAACGCGAATCGGGTGTTTAAACTTTCAGACTTCGGGCGATTGGAGGCAGCCGCGATCGAGGGGGACCGCACGGGACGCGGGTGCGCTCTCTGCAAATGCGCGGTGGGCACTGGCGAGTGTACCCGCCAGCCGTGTATGTCACGTTTGTCCGTGTCTATTTGGACTTCACGCTATAACGATGTCACTCGCCCATGCGCCTCCAGATCTGTAATGAGGATACTTGCATGCGGACGAGCGAGCCGCGAGCTCATCTGTCTCAAATCATCTGCGCCGTTCAGGCCCCATCTCCGTCCCGTGCTCGTTGCCAGCAAGACGGATGTCAATCATCCACAGGCACAATCGCTCAAACCTAGGCTCAAGCTTCAAAACTCGACCACTTTCAACCCCCAGGGAGTCCGAGACTCCAGGACCTGGCGCCCTAAATATCTCCCTCCTCCGGACTGAGAGCACGACATCAACGCATCACTTCGACCTCCAATCTGTCCATCACCACCAGAACCCTTCGCGAACCGCACGCCGCCGCCGTCAGCTCAGCACCCTCCCAGCCTGCTCCGGCCGGGGAGCCCGCGCCGAGGCCCGCGCGCCGCGCCGCGAACGGCGAAGCGTTCCGCGGCCCTGCTCAGGTAACCGCCAACTCTAAACTCGTTCCGGCGCGGGTTCTCTTCCTTGGGACTTCGGGCTTCCCCTCCATCGCTCCGTGCGACTTGAGATGCGGATTCGAGGGTGCGAGAAGCGTCGGCGCCGCGCGCCGCGCACACGCGGGCGGCCGAGGTCGTCCCAGGCTCGCCGCGTGCTCCTGGGGTCGCCCGTGGGCGGGCAAGGACTCAGGAGTGTGGGCGCGTGCGAGCGTGGGGGGCTGTGAGGAGTGGGATGGAGGGGGGCGCGGCGGACCGCGCGGCAGGGCGCATGTGGCGTGGCAGTGACGGCAGTGCACTATGTTATACATAACCGGCCGTATGTACCGTGCTGGGGGTGCGCAGTTGCGATCTCGACCGAGTTCAACGACGCCAGGGGACCGTGCGGGTCCAGGCAGACGTTTCGAAACGGCGGGAATAACGAGGTTCAGGCCTGAGGCCTTCAGGGCCGCCGGAGTCAATGCAGTCGACTGCGCGGACGAGGAGTGCGACAGCATCCGGCATTCAAAACACACCGGCCTACAGGTGCGCCCGCTTTCGCCCCGTGAAGCATCATTCGTGATGCACAGCGTCCCAGTGCATCTCCCAAGGACCAAACCCGTCCACACCTGCCGTGCCTGTCCATCCAAACCTTGGACGCGAGGCACATGCACAAAGTTCACCGTCAGCGGTGATAATCACCGCGGCCCGCAACGGCCCGGTCTACTCTCTCCTCATCCGGTGCACCACCATCATGCAAAGCGGGATGCCATAACGCACGAAATCACGAAGTAGATCCGGGTATGTAGTCTCCCTTCCATGTACGGGGAGTCCACGGACGCAAAACCCGTTACGGCACGCGAGACGTGCACGGTCCGCGCCGTTCATTATACCGGCAGGCCTCCCACCCGATTTGCACGTACGGGCGGTGTGCGGCCAGAGTTACGGTCACCGCCTGGCTATCCGGAGACCGGAGATGTACGGCGTGTTACACAGTGACCCGCCCGGCGCGCGGACGCAGACCGAAAGGAAGGCCCGATCGTTCGCGTGGGGCGTCATAAAGAGCTAGCGCTGAGCGTCCGCCGAGCGGGTTCGATGCGCAAATGACCATGGCGTAGGGCGATCGGGAGGCTGCAGGCTTATATGCCTCCACGGAACCGCGCACGCGCACTCCCGGCGGCGCCTGGGGCCACGGCCGAGGAGTGGAGGCAATCGAGCACGCCGCGGCGGGGGCCGTCAGCTGGGCGACGTGCCAGTGGTGGTGGCGGCGGTGGCGGCCCCGTGCGCGTTCGGTACCGCGGCGGAGCGTGCACACGCGAGGTGGACGCGATCCCGGGAGATGCGCGCCGCGGCGGAGCACGCAGGTCGGCGGAGACAATCGTCAAGCCCGCGGCGAGGTGGGGGTGGGGGTAGAATTTTGGATGCCGCCTCCTCCTTCCCCGTCCCCGACGAAGCAAGAAAACCGCCTGGGCAAGCGCAAGAGGCGGGATCAGTGGCTTTGGATTGGTGTGCACATAGGGGTCCGTGTTCCCGTCACCCCGACACAGGGGGCCGTTACTGCAGCAACGGCCCTCTATAATTGCCGTACCTTCCCTTGCGATCGTGGTTCTCGGAGCTCGTTTTCTTGTCGATCGCCCGGCGGCCATGCCTAGGTGAACCACGAGTGCGGGAGGACAGGCGTGCGTCGATGGCCTGCTCATGTGATCGACGTAAGCGAATGCGGCGAGCTGCCCGAAGGGCTCGCATGCCAGGATTGCCTTTGGTGCATAGGGGACGCTGGAGCAAGGTAAGTTGTTACGGAAGCAGTAGAACATTGAACCTAGTCGAGCGCGGCGATATCGACTGCCTCCGCCGACTCCAGAAGCCTGCTTTGAGCTCAGAAATCGCCTCGCTGTCGTGGAAGAAGATAAGAGTTCGCGGGATGACGCTCCAGTGGTGAGCTGTACGAGATAAAATTGATGGCGGTAATCAACTTTCATGGTGGTCCGGGAAGGGCGATGGTACAATTCCTCCTAGGTACATTTAGAGTGTCGATCTGGCGAAAGAAAGGCTGATTAGCTGAAGTGCGCATTGGGCTGAAACTGGTAACAGTGTTGCTTGTCCACTTTGTCCTAACGTCTTTAGATGGGCGGTACCTCAATAACTTGGTATTAAAAGGGGGAGAGCTTGCAAATATGGTCGGCCAATCTCTTGTGTGCTGTCATTTCCACAAACAAGTCACTGACAATTGTCCGCTGAAGTTTGAAAGGTTCGGTACTCGTACACAGCTCGTCAGATGCGAGATTTCATCGCTATACTCGGAACACGTTCAGTCTGCAATCCCAACTACAGCTAGCCAACAGCCCTTCTTCATACAACGACCACGCGCACCCTACCACGAACTCTGTGTGCGCGTCGTGGATCGCAAGCAGATGAGAGCCCCCGGGTGGCGGTGTCGTCGTCCATCTACAGACACCTCGTCAGCGTCACGACGGCTCCGCACAGAAGTGAAACTACTCACACTCTGCAGGTCATGTCGTAGCCCGCGCTCGCGAGCACGTCCGCGCGGTGCGGGCTCCACTGCACCTTCCGAACCGCATACTCGTGTCCCGCGAGGTGCGTCTCGCACACGCCGCCGACCGCGGGCTGCCCTGCGCCCGGGTCCCCCGAGCCAGGCCCGAGCCTCACCATACGGCAGTCCCAGGTCTTAACGGCCTTGTCGACGCCGGCGCTCGCTAGCACGAAGGGTCGGTACTTGTTCCAGTCGAGCGAGAGCACCTCCCCGCCGGACGCGGGCACGGTCAGCGCCGCGGCGGTCAGGGGCGCGGAGAACGCGTTCGCGCCTGGGGCGCCGGGCGCGTACGCGGGTGCGCGGAGGTCGAAGATGCGGACCGTGCCGTCGGTCGAGCACGTCGCGATCACGTCGGGCTGGTGCGGGGAGAAGAGGGCTTGATAGACGCAGGACGTGTGCGCTTGGAGCGTGGTGAGAGAACGGGGTCGTTCTGGTGTCCACTGTGCGGAGGTGGGTAGGGATTGAGCGGAGGGACAGTCGAGAACTTACCAGCTTCACAGTGCCTTCCCACGACGATGATATAAACTGGTCTTTTTTGATGTTCGACCAGTCCACCGAGAAGACCTCGCGGGTGTGTTCTTGCCAGGCGTGTATGGGAAGATCCTACGTATGCTTGCGGCACTTGGGATCTGGAGACCGATGTTGCACGATGGGCGACGCGACATACCTTGACCATGACATCCCACAGCTTGATTGACCCGTCTCCGGACCCCGACACCAGTTGGTTCTCATGTATCTCTGACCACGCGACGTCATACAGGCCATCCTGCGTCTCATAACTGGGACGCTCAGGTGCCGTAGACGCCTAGAGCGGGAAGGGCTCACAGATGATCCAAGTTGATGGAGGGCATCCCAGGAGGACCCGGTCCTAGGGAGGCCAGGTGCAGCCTCCCGTTCCCGACAAGTCCATAGTTTGCAGCGGAGGCGATGGCAATCCGGCCGTTGTGGAAGGGCGACCAAGCGATGCCATAGTGCGCAAAACCGGGGGTATGAAGTGCTGCTGGAGGCGGTTTGCTCATTCGTGCGGCGAGCAGAAGACGAGCGAGAGTTGGTGGTGCGGGGGAGAGGCGCTGTCTGGCTGCTGATTTCAATGTCGACTCGTAGTCTGAGCACTTCAGCCGGGCCGCAAGATGCCGGGTCAGTGCACGTGACAATTGGTCAGGTATGATCACAGGGCGGTTATCTGTAATGTTTCGCAGTTGAACATAGGATAAGTATGTCGGGGGCGGCCGCACTCGAGTTTCGCGTTCGCAGAGGGCGCACGATGGTCGCGACTGTGTGCACAGCGAGAACAAAAGCGGCAGTGGCAGCCAAACAAAGATTGCATCGGGGACAGACCGGACGCCCAGCGAGGAACAATGACCGTCGCCTCCATCGCCCGTCCTTGTTCTCCTTCCCATCCCATCTCCTCCCCCTCCCGCGCACCCACCCCTCCACGGCCCCTCTTCTCTCCGCCCCCAACCCCCTCTCCCTCTCGCGCCGCGCGCAGAGATGATCAAGCGCATGGCGTCCAAGTTCCACCTCCGCAACCACGGCGACACCGCGTCCTCGTCCTCCGCCTCGGCCACCTCCTCCGCCTACACCCAGTCCACGCTCTCGCACGAGACGCGCCTGTCGATATCGACCGAGCGCACCTCGCTGCACGAATGGGTCAAGCACCAGTCTGAGCAGCAGCACCCCGCCGTCCCCGCCGTGGCAGAGGAGCCGGCCACCGTCCAGGTCCGCCGCACGATGGGCGCGTACCGTCTCTCCGATTTCATCATCCAGCGCACCCTTGGCACCGGGAGCTTCGGCCGTGTGCATCTGGGTGAGTGTATGCTCTTCGTTTGCGGCTGCGAGGCATATAAGAAAGAGGGTTGGCGGGGACCCAGGGAGAGGGGTAACTGAAGGTTGGATGGCCGGTATGGTCAAACGGTTTGCAAAGCCTGGGCAGCGTCTTTTCGTTGCATCGGATGAGGCGACGGTCGTCGCTGGTCGCGATTTGCGGAGGATGGATGGGTCGTCGAGCGATGGGCGACTCGCCGAGCACTGCTCAGCTTAATCTCGCACGGGTGCTCGAGCGAGAGATCTGATCAGCGGTATGCTGTTCGGACAACCTAAGCATCCATCCCCAACTACTTAGATATGATGCGCGAGTTAAGCCGCAACTTAATGCGCCACATCTCCAATACGCACCAGGCTGACGCGCGTATACCCACAGTGCGCAGCAAACACAACCTTCGCTTCTACGCGATCAAGGTACTCAGCAAAGACCGGATCGTGCGCATGAAGCAGGAAACGCATACCCGCAACGAGCAGATGATGCTCAAGGCGGTGCAACATCCGTTCATCATCAACCTCTGGGGCGCGTTCCAAGACACTGCAAATTTGTACATGGTCATGGACTTTGTGCCGGGTGGCGAGCTTTTCACGCTCCTCCGGAGATCAAACGTAAGCAGCCCTGCGTTCGCGCGCATGCAGCCACTCAGGATCTCCGTGCAGCGGTTCCCCGACCCGGTAGCAAAATTCTATGCCGCAGAAGTTGCGCTCGCCTTGAACTATTTGCACTCGCAAGATATCATTTACCGTGACCTGAAGCCCGAGAACATCCTCCTGAACTTTGACGGTCATATCAAAATCGCCGACTTCGGCTTCGCAAAATACTGTAACACTACCGTTTGGACGCTGTGCGGTACCCCAGACTACCTCGCACCCGAAGTTCGTTTCCCCCTATCTATTCGTCTTGCATGTACTGACTTCGCCTGCAGATCATTGGGAACGCGCGTTACAACAAGTCCGTAGACTGGTACGCCCTTGGCGTGCTCATCTTCGAGATGCTCTCTGGCCTGCCCCCTTTCCATGAACCCGACATCTCTCCTGTCGTCCTCTACGAGAAGATTGCGCAGGGCCCGTCGTGCGTCAAGTGGCCGGCGTTCCATCCCAACGCAACGGACCTTATTCTTAAGTTCATGGAGCGCGACCCTTCAAAGCGGTTCGGGAACATGTTACACGGCGCGGGCGACGTGTTCGCCCACCCGTGGTTCGCGGAGGTCGACTGGAAGAAGTTACTCAACCGTGAAATCACGGCGCCATACCTGCCCAAGATCGCGAGCGACGGTGATGCCAGCGCGTGAGTGGCGGCGTTTCTGGATATATGTGTGGCGTTGATTGCTAACGCTACCCTCTAGATTTGAGCGTTATCCGGAGGAAAACGCGGCGTCACAGTATGGGCAGATGACCCCAGACCCGTATGGCGACCGGTTCCCCGACTTCGACTACACGAGCTCATGACCTGGCTGTCGAGCGCTGGATGCTCTCAATTCACCCCCTGTCGCTTCCGACCCTTCACCCTCCCCACGTGTTGTACTATGTGCATTCAGCCGTCTGTTGTACTGTTTGTACCACCGCTTCATGACCCCACTGCCTTCTCCACTATCTATCATCATCTCGTCAATGCTCTCTGTTGTTTTGTCGCATACCCATTGGACCCTTCTTCGTCTGTAGCTCTTCGAACGCATAGGATGCATCTCTCTCACAACGGACTTCCCTCTTTCCAAGGAACGAACGAATCGCACGAGTGTCATGTTTCATCAACGGCGCCTTCTTATGTATGTGGACACGGCCTTCCAGGACGAGAAGTAGGATAGACAGACGCCATACACAACGTAAACGTTCCCACAGCGTGGAGCCATTAAGACGTGGCTGGCGGCACATCGACAGAGGATGCGACAACAAGTTGGAGGGGAGAGAGAACTCTGAGAGGCATCCAAGGGCGCGTCGATGAGGGGAGGTACGACGGCCGAGCGGAAGACGATGCGACGAGGATGTCGTGAGTGGACTCGGATGCACATCGCGCGGGGATGCTCAAATGCGTGTGCAGAAAAACCGTCGGCATTTTTCGTCCGTCGCTCGAACCCGCCGCGTCGCACCCCGAGCCGAGACAAGCTGCAGTCACGCCGGCGAGCCTTCGCCAAAGGAGGCGCATGCTGGCCTTGAATGAGGAGACATAGCCATAGACGGCACGTGGAGGTGGAGGTCAAGCAGAAGTGGTTATTGAATAGATTCGATGTCGTTCCAAAAGCCCGCTGGGGTGCGGTAGGGGTCGGTCGATGGAAGTCGTGTGGGGGAAGGCAAAGGCGAGCATGTACAGCGCACCCGGAGCGCGGGCGCGAGGGTGGAGCGATGGCTGTGAGGGGCCGAGGGCCGTGGGGAGGTCGTTCTCAGTCCGGCTTCTCGTGTACAAGGAGGAGTGTGGGGTTCTGTATCGTCCCGATGGCGTTGAAGGATGCGGCTGGCGAGGCGAGGGGTGAGGGGAGAGGGAGTTGTCCGAAGGGGGCTACCATGGGGCTCGTGTGTATCAGGGGAGGTCAAAGTTGCGTTCGAGAGGCCGATAAGTCGTGCTGATGAGCATCCACGGCCCCAACATCCTACATGGGCGCGGGCATCTCACCGCTACGCACCTCGCGTCCTCTGGACATTTGCAACATCACGAGCAGCCTCGTAACCCGATTTCCAAACGGGAAGCAGCCGGGCTCCGATTCGTTGCCGTCTGCACGTAAGGGGGAGGCGGGCAAGTCGAGACACGGAAAGAGCGCGTCCACGTAGAGCGCGAGGCGCCTACAGTAGTGATTCGCCAGGTGCATCCGTTGTGACAGCCTATCAGCAGGTGCGGATGCATCTGGTGCCGGCCGGCCCGGTTGCGCTCGACACCGCCTTCCCCAAGCGCGCTCGCGCACCCCCTGGGACAGCGTCGCACCCGGATGTCCAGACACCGGCGCCTCAGGCGCCGCCACCTGAGCTCGCTGTCTTGGACAGTGAGCTCGCCTCCCTCTTTGTTTCACACCACATCTTGTATATGATTAGTGATAAAAATATATTTATTAGTAAACTGCTACATAGGTGTGCTAGTAAGTAACACCATGCCCCTCGGGACAAGGCGGAGGAGGTGGGCGAGTGGGCGACGTGAACGCGGGAGACGCGGAGGCGGGCGACGCGAAGGCAAGTGACGCAGAGGAGAGCGACGTGGAGGGCTCGCGGAGGGACGCGGAGGGCTCGTGGAGGGACGCGGAGGGCCGGGACGAGGCGGAGTAGGTGGTGGGCGACGCGGGCGGGGGTGTGTGGTGTGAAGGGGGAGGAGGCGCAGAGCACCGAGGGCGGGCGACGCGAGCGGAGGAGGCGACGTCGGCGGAGGAGGTGACGTGGGCCGGGACGACGCGGAGGAGGGCCGCGCGTGCGGAGAAGGTGCGCGGAGGAGGGCGACGCGGAGGGCTCGCGGGAGGAGGCGGAGGCAGAGGAGGGCGGCACGGGCGGAAGTGGACGAGCCGGAGGAGGCGGGCAACGCGGAGGAGGAGGAGCGTGGAGGAGGAGCGCAGACGCGGACGCGGGGGGCCGGGACGAGGCGAAGGAGGGGGAGCCTAGTGACGCGCATAGATGCGGGTGGCGAGAGGCGGCGCGGACGCGGACGCGGGCGACATGGAGGAGAGTGATGACGCGGAGGTGGGCGACGCGCGTGGAGGAGGAGGGCCGCATGGAGGCGGGCGAGACACGGAGGAGGGCGACATGGAGGTGGGGGAGGCGGAGGAGGGTGTGCGGGCGCAGGCGGGCTGCGCGAAGGTGGGCGGAGAGCAGCGTGGAGGTGGGCGAGGTGGACACGGAGATCAAGGCTGGCAGGCCGGATGGGCGAAGCCGGAGAGGAGAGGTGAACATTGGGAGTGCAGGAGGGCGGAGCGGGGGACTCACCAAAACAAGGGCCACGGTACATCGCCGCGGCCCCCTAATTCCAATCTCCATGCTGAGGACGTCCGGATGGACGTCCTCCCGCGGTGTGGACGCAGCCGGCAAAGTGGGCGAAGGACGGCATGGAGGTCGAGGTTGAGGTCGAGGGAGGGGGAGGAGGGGAGCTGAACGGTGTCACCAGGTGACACCGGAGTCCAATAGCAGACGAAGGACGACTGTATAGTCGCTATCGTCTGCCTGGACGGTGGAGGCGGAGCAGGAGGAGGAAGAGGAGGCGGGGAGGAGAGCAAGGACGGCGGGAGGGACGCGTGGCGTGCATCACAGCCACGCGTCAATGCGCGCCACGCGTCCTTGCCGCCCACCGAGGCGCGTCTCTACGGGCGCGCATCACGGATCGCCAGATCCGTCCAGATGCATCCGTAGCTGCCGATAGGCTATCGCAACGGATGCACCAGGGAAATCACCTGTGCTCCCGACACAATGGAGGTCGAAGCGACGGAGTGGCTCGACAGTGTGGACTCGGAGGCGGGCGTGCTCGACGTGTTTGACTGGTGGGCAGGATGGGATAACGTTGTAGATGCCGATGCATGCTGTAAGACCTGACCTTCTCGGCGAGAAGTGCCCACATGCAAGTCGTCCTCTAGATCGGAAGGAAGATCGTCGAGATCTACTACATCGGAGTCGTTAGCAAGGTCAACTTCGACGTTCTCGACCGCGATGGTGTGCTGGAGGCCGCCATTGAACACGAAGTCGTTGAATGCCTTGAGAATGAACCGTACAATCTTTGTATCTTGGTTGATGTACATCCACTTGAAGTATTCTTCGTAGTCGGCTTCGTAATCCCGGTGTGAGTCAGGCCCGACTGAGGAGAAGCAAGAGTCGAAAGAAAGAAGATATCTGGTCTGCCACGCAGGGATCTCAGGACAGGCAACGCAAGGTGGAGAAAATAACTCACGACCACAGTCGCCATTGCGACCATACCAATAGTTGCCCGTGTGATGTTGTACTTGACCCCGGTAGAGTTAGATGCAGGTTTCGAGCGCGTGAGTGCGGTCTTTGAGAACATCATGATGCGACAGGTCTAAACACACGACAAAGGACGTTAGAAGGCAAAGCTCGTGGACGTAAACTTCACGAGGCTCACCTTGAGAATTGCTGGGGCCTGTAGCCGGTTATAAACGCAATTTTCCTTCTCCTTTCCGCCAGAGTGCAGAAAGGGGCCCAAGGACCGTCGTGATCATCACCACGGAGATGAGACAAGATCGGATGAGTCTTCAGAGAGTTGCTGGACGACCATTGGACGTCGCGGAGGGAGTCAATGTGCGAGAAGATCTCAGCCCGCATCTGCTTGCTGTGCGTGATCACATTGGTCTTGAGGCTGCCAATGTGACGGGCGAACTGCCCGATTTTGTAGCGGTAAACATCTCGTATCTGCGTAGAAGTAGAATGGAACAGCTTACATTGTCTCGAATCGACTCACGATGGAAGGCTTTGAGGACGTTCGGAGAGAGAAATTCGCGAAGCTCAGCGGCACGCGCCTGGTGGGACCGGTCGTGAGGATCCTCGTCACTGGGGTCAGGGGTCTTCCAGCGCCACTCGGTGTTGCGTGGATCGCAGGTGGCCGGGTTGGCAGCTCTCGTGAGAACACCGTTGAAGAGCCAGAGCGTCACCCTCAGCCCGTACCTATAAGCATCCGCCTTGACATCGTCGTCGAGATCGTGAACCCCGGGGGCCTTCTTTTTCTTCTTCGACTTGCTGGAGCTGTCGTGGAGGTCTTGAATTTGAAGGTTTGCCGCACCGACAAGCTTGTGAAGCTGATCGTTCTTCCTGTGTGCTTGGTAGAGAGCCTGTAAGAACGACAAATGTTCGGTGAGTGCTTACTCAATAAGGGAAGTGTGTGCGTAAGTTGCGTACCTCCTGGTACTCATCGATTGAAGCGTTGGGCGGGGGCAAAATAATGGGGCCAGGGGCAGTAGGCGTGGTCCCAATGCTAGTGGAGCATCGCCGCTGGCGGACGTCATCTGCAGACGAAGAGGTGTTAGTATGAGAATCATAGAGTGAGAGTCTACTACGGACCCTTTGAACGTTCAGTCAAGCGGGGGAAGGGAGCGATGACTGGGCCGGTGCCGGTGGTGAACGGGCCTGGAGTCTGAAGTCTGGATGGCTTGGTATTTATACGTCCGATTGTCCAGTGGGTGAGATGTCAGTGGTGATGACGTGCTACCTATTTTCGATGAGTGCACACCTGCTTTCGCCGAGCCCTCAGATTTTGAGAGCGTCCTGAGCTCCGCGATGGTTCAGGTCCGGATTGAAGTCCTCGACCTCAACCTCATGGCAGCTTCTCGCCGGGCATTCACCCATCGATCGCTGCGCTGCGTGTTCAATCTGTCAACAAGTCCGATCACCTCATGTGTTCCACGAGGTTTCATGTTGGCGATCAGCGTACACTTGAGCACATTGCAAGAGACGTAATATGTCAGAAGAATGCTCACCTTGGATATCGGAAGTGTGTCAGATCATCCTCGAGACTGCCTCGTTCCTGCGCGCGCCAGGTCCACCGCTGCGGCAGCGCCGACTCCTCCAGCCACTCGGCAACTCTTTCTTTTCTGCGTCCTTGTCCGCATTGCCGGCAAGGTGGAGGCAGGCACTCGCGTGCATGCCCACAATACACTTCACAGGGCTCACCGGCGGCTCACCGTAGGGGCTCGAGCAGGCGAGACCAAGGCGGATCTCGCGCGGCAGCACTGCAGTGGGGTAGAACGTGTCCCCGTGCTGTCCAGGGAGGACGTTAAAGCGGTGACCTTACGCTGCCAGGTACTCGCTAGCCACTTCGCCTGGTCTAGCTTCTTGATCACCTGCACCTTTGCGTGCGTGCTATTGTGCGGGGAGGAGCCTGACGAGCCTTCCCATCGTTGTTGTCGTAATTGGACAGGATGAAAGGTCGAGTCACAGGTCGCATGGCGCAGGTGGACACCTCGGACGGATCTAGACGGGGCTAGAGCTAGGAGCGCGAGATGTGGCAGCAAAGAGAAGCGGATGTGTCACATACGAGCTGGCGATAACGCATAGCGTTGGCATTGAAAGCGGTGAAGCGACCTGCATGGCGCGAATACTTGAGCTCGTTAGCAGAGGCATCGTGGTGGAGCGGGAGGAGAGGTAGAGCCTGGAGAGGCTGATGTGCTGGAGGGGTGTCGCTGTTGGAAGGCGCCGGAGTGAGCCTGGTAGTACTCGAACTCTCTCCATCAGCACCGTCTTTGTGAAGTCCCGACGTCTGCGACGTCCGCAACTGCGAATGTTGTCGACCTCGAAGCTCGGTGCGCCGACACCGCCCACCACGTCCATGTCCGGCATCTTGATGCTCCCCAGAGCCTTGTCGTTCCAGACAATGGTGAGACCCTCAGGGACGCGATCTTCGCGTCGACTGCATGATATGGTCGCCGAATGAGAACGAATCAGAGAGGCAAAGAGGGCGGGAACATACATGGTCTGGCATTGGTGATCGACCCCTTCAGGTTTGTCGAACCGTCCCAGACGGGTTCTCCTGCACACCCTTGATCACCACCGTCAAGTTGGTCCAGAGCATGGAGCCAGACACAACATCCTGCACGATTGGCTGCGCAAGTGGCACGGGCAGGATCAGGATTGGGTCGTGTCCGTCTTGATCGTCACGTTCGGCTGCGTGTAAGAGAGCGTAGTCGAGTACTCCCCGATCGTGACGCCCACAGTGAGCGCGACCTCCGTGGCAAGCCCGTGGCGAGCCTTGTGAACGCCTTATCGACGAAGGGAGGGAGGACGAAGTTCCTACAAGATTCGGTCAGCCTCCGCAGTAGCAAACGTAGATGGGAGTGCGCACGTGAAGATGGTGTTGACCACCCGCTTCGACCCACCGACGCTGTTCAGGTGGTGGTACCCGCCGAGCATGACGAAGTGGTCGAGGGGCACCGTGTCCTCGCTCGCCTGCTCCGCAAGCGGCTTCGTGACCGTGAAGAGACTCTGCAGGTCCATGTTGAGGTTGAGGTTGAACACAGGCCCCAAGGTCATCGTCGACTTGCCCGCGGACGAGAAGGTGGAGGGAAATGCCCCGGGAGATGACGTTGGACGAGATGTGTGTGATATCAAGTGTGGTGGTGATTCTAGAACTCGAGTCCGAACGCAATGTCGCCAGAGCCTGCTCGTTCGTGATCAGCACCTCATGCGACCCATC
>NW_025954488.1:0-28059 GCF_022376455.1 Epithele typhae | reverse complement strand
TGTTCATGCCCAGCTGAAGATCACTGTTACGCCAGGAGACGTGAAGATGCTCGACCGTGACATCTCTGGCACGTACACCCTCATCGACAGGTGCGGCGCGGCGAATGGATCTCTCACAAGCGCACGACAACGAAGGCGGACGAACACATGCCTTCGATTTTCATGCTCATCGACCCGATGCGTTGTGGGGACGTCACTCAGGACTCCTTCGTATTCTCCATCAGCACGAGGAGGTATGAATTCGGCGAGCATCGCCCAACCATCGCATCGTTTGATCCCAAGTGGAGGCAGTCAGACACAGATGGCCCGGAAATTGTCAAGTGCACCGTCCCCTGCCGATGGGTGGAAGCGCAGAGTGTCAAGATGGTGGTAAGTAATACACCTTCCCGTATCGGATGCGCGAAATTAATGTACGTCGTGTAGCCGGCTGCGGACAAGGACGCCGTCTTCGCCACGCCGTCGAACAGCCTGTCCATTGGAATCCATCGCGACTCTTGCAGGAGCGCCACGCTCTTCTCGTGGCCCGTGTCTCGCTCGGTGATCGTGCAGGTCCCGAGTGGCCCCGTGGACCGTGGCTGGAGGTCGACAAGGTGCATGAACGTTCGACGTTCCGGTCGCTCGCTTGGCTCGTGGAGCGAATCCGCAACATCGAGGGCCAGTTCAACGAGTGGCAGTCCTGTGGCGAACACGACGGTCAAGTCAAGTGCCGTCGTTGCGCGCCCGTCCTCCGTCTATCCGGTGGACGAAGGTCAAGAAGCGGATTGCCGCCTTCGAGGACAGCATCGAGGCCGGAGAGTTCGAACGTAGCCTCAAACGCCGCCCCGCGCCGTTCGTGACGCAGCTCAAGCTCGACGAGAAAGGTGACGGCGTCGTCCGGATCGGTGTCAACCTCTCATCGCTCATGCACCGCGCCCTCTCCCGCTTCCTCCCGCCGTCCGCGCTGAATCCTCCACCCTCTCGTGGAAGCTGAACACCGACTTCACACCCGCAATCAGCATGCAATTCCCGACGTTCGAGCTGGCCAGCAACAAGCACGATGAGGAGCACACTCAGCCACCCAACTTCGTCACTCCTCTCCGCCCTGAACAGCTCCGCTCCTTGTCCTGGATGCTTGCGCAGGAGTCCAAGGAAGCGCCCCCCTTCATCGAAGAGGAGATCTCCGAAGCCATCCTCGAGCCCCTCGGATGGCGCGCGGAGGGACGCGCTCAACGTCCCCACCATATCCGCGGAGGCGTCCTTGCTGACCAAGTTGGGTATGGCAAGACCGCCATCTCGCTCGGGCTCATCGACTGTGCGACCGAGGACGTCAACAAAGAGTTCAAGCAGTTCAAGAAAATGAAAGGGCACATCGCGACGAAAGCGACACTCATCATCGTTCCCCGCACCTGACGCGCCAGTGGGAATCCGAGACCCGCAAGTTCGCGAAGAAGCATTTTGTTGTCGTCGTGCTCCACACGGCGACGAACATCAACGCGCTCAAGATCGAGGACGTTCTGGAGGCGGACATCGTCATCGTCGCGTCGAACCTTTTCAGGAGCACGGTGTACCAGGACAACTTGGAGGCATTCGCGGTGCGGGAGAGCTGCCGGTACAGGACGGGCGTTTCTTCGACGCACGTCTCGACATCACGCTCAAGGGCCTCGAGGAGCAGGTTGAGCGTCTCAGGAACGACGGGGCGAAAGCCGTCTTTAAGCAGATCCTCGAGGGTCGCAAGATCGGTGAGTACGAGGAGTTTAATCGTCGGTGGATTGCATGCTCATACTTTCTGCAGACGAGGCCGCTCAACTCTTCGTTCCTACCAAGCGACTGAAGGGTAAGTCTTACCGTGACGCTGCGGACAACGCTTCCGAAGACGAGTCCCCTAAGCCGAAGGCGAAACCCAAGGCCAAGGCCAAGGACGAAAAGGCCAAGGCAGACCCGCCCAAGGTCAAGAAGGCCGCATCTGAGGCTGCCAAGCCGAAGAACACGAACGTCAGCCCCCGCACCGGTCTTACTGCTGAAGTCGTAATCCCGTCCTTCAAGGGCCGTGGCGGTTCTCCCTCCGCATCGAGCGTTGCGACCGCGCCTCCCACGTCTGAGGCTGAGATGGAGGAAGAGTCGGATGCTCCTCGGGCCCGTCGTGCTGTGAAGCGCAAGGCCATCGTTATCTCCGACGACGACAGCGAGGACGAAGCCCCAAGAAGAAGGGCAAAACCGCTGCGAAAGCGAAGAAGCGGCCAACGAAGCGTTCGAAGGCTTCGGATGACTCCGATTACGAGGGTGCTGCCTCTGAAGCCAGTGACGAGGAGGACTTCGTCGCGGAGGAGAGCGAGAGCGACGAAAACTTCGAAGAAGAGTCAGATGAGGATGAGAAGCCGAAGAAGCCAAGGCCAAGGCCAAGCCCCCTCCGAAGAAGCGTGCGTCCGCGAAGAAGTCCTCGACGACTTCTGGGTCCGAGGATGCGATGGACGTCGACGACGATGACGACGACGACGACGACGAGAAGCCCAAGGGCAAGGGCAAGAAACCTGCGAAGAAGCCAAAGGCAGAGGCAAAACCCGCGAAACCCAAGAAGCGGCGCGAGGAGTCGGACCCGTGGAAGCTCAAGTCGTCCGCGGTGCAGAACGATTGGAAGAGGATGCAGGCGCCTCCTCTCGAGATGTTCCACTTCGCGCGCAAGATCGTAGACGAGTACACGTACCTCGACGGGAAGGTGCTCTCGATGGTTACGAGGGTGCAGGCGGAACGTCACTGGGTGCTCTCCGGTACACCGCCGACTCACGACTTCGGTGCTCTGAAGACAATCTCGGCGTTCCTCAACATTCATCTTGGTATCGACGACGACAATGAGGGCCAGTCGCTTCAAGTCAAGAAACGCAAGCGTGAACAGACTGGTGCGTGGATGCGTCGTGGCTGCGTCTGCATCCGATTTTGACTGTTCGTGCAGCTGTCGAGAAGTTCCACTCGTTCCGCGAAGTCCACAGTCTGGAGTGGCACGCTCATCGCGTGGAGCTCGGACAAAAGTTCCTAGGCCAGTTCGTGCGACAGGTACGTAACTGATCCCATATGGCTCATGCCAGAACTAAGTTTTCCCGTAGAACATCGCTGAAATCGACGAGATCTCTTGGAGCGAGACAATTGTGAAGGTATACCTCCCTGCAGCCGAACGTGCCATCTACCTCGAGCTCGAACACTACCTTCGTGCTATCGACATGACTGTGAAGCGAGGGAAGAAGAGCGAGAGCGACCGCGAGAAGCGTTTGTCTCAAGCTCTGGGAGACAGCAGGTACGTTCTTGGCTAAGCGTCCAGGGCAGCGAGCTAACGGAACGACGCAGCACTGCCGAGGAAGCTCTTCTCAAGCGTTGTTCACACTTTGACCTCGATATCTCGGACCGCGAAAATGCCATGAAAGCTTGCGAAGTCATCGTCGAGGAGCGGACGAAGCAACTCGAGGACTGCAAGAAGGACCTTCTCAAAAAGCTCAACACCGCCGTCCAGATGGACAAGAAGATCGGTCGGGTGCCTGACGAGTCTCTCTTCCGCGAGTTCATCCGCGTCACCCGCACCGAGGGCGTAGGTGACCAGGAGGCGACCGAGGCAGTCTGCGAGCTCCTTGACGAGGCCAACGTCCCCGCCCGCTCAAGTCCGCCACGAACAAGGCCGGGGACAGCAACAAGCGCGGCGGCAAGAGCGACGTCGACCTCTCCAACGCCGTCAAGGCGCTCATCTGGGACCACCGCGAGCAGACGCACGAGATCCGCCGCGTGACGAAGGAGCTCGTCGGCCGCTTCCGCTCCCTGCGGTACTTCACCGTCGTCCGCGACCTTCAGCGGCAGGCCGACAAGCCACAGACGATCTCGTGCCCGGGCTGCGAGCGCGAGGACGTCCCGGCGGAGGACGTCGCGGTGCTCTCGTCGTGTGGCCACGTCGGCTGCTACGCTTGCGTCCTGTCGTGTGCGGAGAAGGAGGAGTGCGTGTATGCGGCGTCGGGTGCGTGCCGGGCCGCCGCGCGGGTGCTGAACGTCGTCAAGGGAGACACCCTCGGCGTCGACGACGAGGCGCGCGATGGCCGCGGACGCCACTTCGGCCGCAAGCTGGAGATGATTGTGGATCTTATCAAGTACGTCACCCTCTTCTCTGCTACTTCACCACGTCTGACACGCTCCGCAGGAACAAGATCCCGAAGGAGGACCGCGTGCTCATCTTCGTGCAGTTCCCGGACCTGACACTGAAAGTCGCCCAGGCGCTCGAGGCGCACAAGATCGCGTTCCTCGAGATCAAGGGCTCCGCGTCGGTGAAGAGCAAGAACCTCGAGAAGTTCCAGAACGAGAGCAAGGAGCGCGTCCTCCTCCTGAACGTCATGGACGAGTCCGCGAGCGGCGCGAACCTCACCTCCGCCAACCACGCCATCTTCGTCTCCCCGCTCCTCGCGCCCACCCAGGAGATCTACGACGCGTGCGAGACGCAGGCGATCGGCCGTCTGCGGCGGTACGGGCAGCTGAAGCACGTCAACATCTGGCGCTTCATTAGCATGAACACGATCGACGTCGAGATCTTCGAGCAGCGCACGGGGCGGAAGATTGAGTAGATAATAGTGGATCTATAGGTGCGGGTGTTGTTGATGTTGTTGAAATGGACCTGCCTGTCTTGCTTTGTTGTCGCTACTTGCTTTGCTGTTTTTCTTAGATCTAGTGGACGCCATGTAATGTGCACATATTCATCATATAACAGTGTTACTGCAGCTCTACAACTTATTGTGCGCGATTCAGCAACCACTCCGACATGATATGACGGTAATCCGGTGGTAGGCTAGCATGATACAAGTGATATAGCAAGGAATTAGTCCGTCCCAGATTCGGTCGCGCGGCACGTCTACGTCCCTCAGGTTGCCATGTCTACACCGAAACAGTGCTCTTGGTCATCTCGTAGTCCGACTCCCGGTTCTTCTTCAAAAGATGGCCAGGGTGGAAGACGTTGAGGGTGAACATGCCGAGGGTGATCATCACACCGTCAAAGACGACTAGGCAGGTCAGTCAGCGCCGGCTCCCTCGACTCTGCTCAGCGTACATGACTCACTGAAAAGCCACTGGGTATGGGCGATCGTCCCGGCGAAGCCACTGGCAAACTCGATGATACGGTAGATGGACCTAATGGGTTGTGCGTTTGTCAACATATTCGGACGGCGGGGCAGACGATGCGTGCGCGTACGTACCGCACGTAGATGAAGAAGGAGCTGAGGGTGATGCCGCCCAGCAGGAGCTTGACGTTGCGGTCTATAGGGAGGCCCTGGGTGGCCTCCTTGTGGTACGGCCGCTCGTTCGATCGGCGCCAGACGAACTCGGCCATGAGGCAGCAGAAGACCGAGAGCGAGACTATAGAGCCAGTCAGATTGGAGAGGACTGAGGAATGACGTGTATGAACTCACAGAGCTGGACTCCGAGACCCACGATAATGATGTCGCTACCTTTCCGAACGGCGTTCGGGTCCGTGGTCGCGGTCGCGGCGATGCCTCCACCAGCACCCTGGATGGCGAGCGAAGCAATGTCCGCCGTGAGGAAGATGCGAGAGTCTGAGCGAACCGGATTAAGTCGTGCACGGATGTTTCGAAGCCGCGACAGATGGGCTTACACCATTGGGGAGTTAGTCTGCTGTACTGAGGGCCAACGTGGGATACTATACGGCCCAGCCCAATAAAGAGCGCGGCGACGAATGGAGTGGGTGCAAGAACGAGCACAGTAGTTCTGTTAGATAAAACTTGAGCTGTTTGATGGGAGATGGGAAGGTTAGGACACTGACTGGATGATGTAGGGATTGAACTCCAATGGGTTGGCGCCAGACAATATCCGCGCCGTCCATCCGACAACCTCGGCAACACCGGCGATGATTGCCGTTGGGAATAGCCACCACGCTTTTGACTTTATGGCTTGGAAGACGTGAAGCACTGGGAACCGGAGGTTTATGATGCGCCGACATGAGATCGCTAGAAAGGCGCACGTGTAGTGATGCCGAAGAGGACGACAAATGCGTAGCCGGCTTCTTTCGAGGGAGTGTAGCCGTAGAGGTTGGAATCGTTTCCGGCTGTGATTGTGGTCAGTTAGGAATTGATGGAAAGATGCTGGAAGGCAGACATACACATCACGGCGGTGGGAACTTCGAGAAGGGCGAGGACGGAAGGGTGGGGGCCTGTATGTGGCGCGCAGAGGCTGAGAGAGAGAGGCTTATAGACTGTCTACGCCAAAATGTAGCTCCGGGAAGAAGATGAAGGTCGGAGTGTTCTTGGCACGCAAAGCTCGGACCCGCCACCGCGAAAGGGATCACGGACCGAGAGAGTGAAGGCAGCCCCGAGGCAGCGAGCATGATAGCCTCTGCATTGTCCTACACACTGCCAGAATCCACCCATAAAAACTTGAGACGGACAGAAAGCGGATTTCGCGTCGAGCGCAGAGAATTTTGCTTCTTCGAGTGCACTTGGCCCGTGGGTGCCTTGAAAAGGAGGAGGAAGAGACGAAGGCGCGTTGCAGTGGCGTCATCACAGTGACCAGCAAAACTGTGCACGCGGCCCGCGGTCCGGCTGTGCTTACGCTCATCTGATTTGCCTGGCTTCACCCCGAGCTCGATGACGACGACGCGAGCGGAGACGCGCCCAGCGCCCTCCCATGCGTGTCTCTGTCCCTTCCCTCCCCGACGCCCTCCTGCGCCCCGCTGCCGACGCGGTAGCCAATACCAGCATCACCGCCGCGGAGGCAACGACGCGCCTCGCGGACTTCCTCACCCGCGGCAAGGGCAGCACCGCAGTCATCACCGGGGCGGGCGTGAGCGTCGACTCGGGCATCCGCGCATACAGGGGAAAGGGCGGCCGGTATCTAAATCCGAACTACAAGTGCGTGGCCATCGTTCTGCGTTGGGTTACGCGCGCTGACGTCAGGCAGGCCGATATTTGTACGCTTGGTCCTTTCGCGTTGAGATGGAGAGGAGCTGACTGGATCGTAGTATCATGAGTTAATGGAAGACACGGCCAGAGGGGTAGCGTTCAGGTGCGCATGGTACGCCTAGCCGGTGGTATGGTGCGCTCACAGTGTGTAGGCAGCGATACTGGCAAGCATGCGTTCCCCTTCCCCACCTCCACGTCCTCACCGTGCATGCAGGCTCCGGTCGTTCTTGGGATACCCGCCAGTACGAGATGCTCAGCCGAACCCCACGCATTATGCACTCGCCGCGCTGCAGCATGGACACGTCACCTCCGACCTCATTACGCAGAACGTAGACGGCCTGCACGCGAAAGCTGTAGAACGATTTTGGCCGAAGTCTCGCATTGAGGAGCAGATCCTAGAGCTTCACGGCACTCTGCATGTACGCGTCTCATTTTTGCTCCATTGAACCCCGACTCATCTCGAAACGCCGAAAGAGCGTACGATGTTCCCATGGACATGTAATCTCTCGGGAGGCGTTCCAGGAAAAATTAGGGATGGCGAACCCGGGTTGGAAAGAGTACCTGAAGGACTTGGAGCAGACTGGGGATCAGCCCCGAACGAATCCAGACGGAGATGTGCGTTTCTCTCTTTTGAGCTTTACTTCCTACCTACCCACTCGTCCTCGCAAAGGTGGTGCTTCCCGAAGGCACGCGGTACGACGAATTCGTTGTTCCCGAATGCCCTAAATGCCTCCGGGACAAACAGCACAACACCATGCTCAAGCCTGAGGTCATCTTCTTTGGAGAGTCCATCTCGCAGGGCGTCAAGGAGCGATCGTACGTCGCGCCGTTTCGCCGGCGTAGTCTCCGGCTCTGAGATTCGTTTTTGCAGGTTTGAGGTCATCAGTGACAGCAAGCAGCTCCTCGTCGTCGGTACCACTCTGGCCACATTTTCTGCATTCAGGTGTGTGCCCTGGTTGTGTGAACGCCCCCGTGATGTAACTCACTGCCTTCCCAGGTTGGTCAAGCAAGCCGTCGAGCAGCGCAAACCGGTGCTGCTTCTGAACGAGGGAGCTTCGCGCGCGGACAACCTTCTAGGAATTGAGCACGTTCGCATCTCAACCAGCGCAGTCATGCGTGATGTCGTGCGCAAGGTGCTGTATGTGGTTGTATGCGGTCGTTGTGTTGGAAGTACGCGCTGACACGCGCCATTCATGCAGAGGAGTGACCGCGGAGTCAGACATCTTCCCGGAGCTGCTCAACAGCGGCATCGTCAAACTACCACCAGAGGATCCCGACGACAGGTTGCCGACCCCACCTCGATTATGATCCACTTCTGCTAAGGCTCTTGTCTACTCATGCGCTCAGATCAATAAACCATACCTCCCGTCTCCAGTATTTTGTTCGAAGGTCCGCGAAGTTAAGTATTACAGTATTAGTGCCGAACTCGGTCATGAACGGATGCAAGTTATCCAACGAAGTCGACGGGCGCGCGATCAGCCCGACGCTGCGCTTTCCCCCGTCGCGCTCCCACCCCAGAATGTCGTCGCTCGTCTGTGGAGAGGCCCATCGCCCGCAGCACCTCCAAGACGCCGGCGCCAGGCGGCGGCGCAGCGCGGACGCGCGCGGCGTGGAACTGCTCGAGCTGCTGGCGGAAGCCGAAGTTGGGGTCGATGATGTCGCGCTTGGAGAGGCAGAAGTCGAGCGCGTCGCGCGGGGTCATGCCTTCGGTCGCGATGAGATACGCGCAGACGACGGCCGGGGAGCGCGAGATGCCCATCGCGCAGTGCACCTGCAGCGGCACACGACATGATCAGCGTCAGACAATCACAGCATGTAGAGCGCCGTAGCTAGTGGGCCGGTGGAGGAGCACGTACTAGCACGACGTTGTTCTCGGCCTGCAACGCGGACGCGATGAACGCGGTCGTGGCGCCTAGATGGGAAAGGATGTCCGCGTCGTCGTCGTCGGCCAGGCAGACGTGCATCGTGTGGAGATCGTCGACGAGCGCGGGCGGGAAGGGCGGAGCGAGCTCGAGGATGGAGAGAATGTGCGTCGCGCGCATGTCGCGCAGCTGCTGCTCGTTGATCGCTGCGAGGTACCCTGAAAGGTAGAGACGAGGGAGAATCTGGGAGTAGCCTTGGTGTATCGCGAACACATTCTTTTTGGGCGACGGCTCGCAATCCGAGGAGTCGCGGGAGCCTGGATCTACAAGAGGAGTTGGTGGAGGTCTCGCCAAGGGCATTATGGCGTCGTTCCGGTGGCTCTGGTGACGGATTGAACACAATGGGCGGTCTGGCTTAGACGCGGCCGCATATATATAGGCTTGTGGGAGCAGGATGGATCCCGATCTGTGCGAACGTAAATGTCTTTGCGGTCTCCACAATATGCAACCGCATTGCTGTCATGGGTCGATGGCGTAGTTGGTTATCGCATATGTCTAACACACAGAAGGTCCTCAGTTCGAGCCTGGGTCGACTCATGCGTAGGCGGACAAATCTTTTTGGATATCTCGGTGAATTCCACGGTTTCGACAGGCTGTGCCAGGCTTAGCTCGCTCCCATGAACCACAGACATCCTGGCAAGGAGATCGGCAGTATCCACACCCATAACCCAAAGCCGACCCACCCAAGTTCACGTCACTCCCAATTTGACGCGTCGAATCTGCGAAGCTGGCTCTGGTAACACGCCTCTATGCATGTAAGGCCTAAGGGGTCAGTATGGCACGCTCGAACGAACGCTTCGTATTTTTTGAAGGCTGCCTCCGCTGACGCTCCCGCTTTCTTCAGTGTTCACCGCAAGCAAGGAGCACGACGAAGGATGGATGAATTTCTGCATTGACCTCAACATGCTGTCCACTACCACCCACCATCTCCTGTCTCCTAAAGAAGCCCTCGCAGCCGCAGCCGCACGCCTCGCCGAAAGATCCTCTTGCCCTTAATGACATGCTCGGCCAGCAAGAAATACTAGAAGCCTTCGCCCCCGCCTGGCCCGCCCTCCTCCACGCCCGCGGGCTCGGCACGCTCACCTGGACCCCTTCCCTCTACCCCTCCATCGGCACCCACGCCACGGACGCATCGCTGCCTCCGCCTACGCGCCGATCATCGCGACTGCGGACGACCTCGACGCGCTCACGCCGCCCTTGATCGCCTTTCTGGCCGAGTCCTGGGACTGGCATGACCCGCGCCGCGGCGCGTGTGGATCTGCCGCGACGGCGCGGAGGGCGGCGCGCCCTCCGCTGCGTTCGCCGTCCTCGGCCGGTTCACGCGCCGGATGGCCGCGGTGCGGTGCGCGTTCGTCGCGCCCCGCGCGCGGAGGAAGGACGTGACGGAGGCGATGGTCCACGACACTACACCGAGGCGGACGCGGGGCCGGCGGAGGGGGTCAAGCTTCAAGCGTGCGCTCAGGCTGAATGTGGGGGACCCGATCGCGAAGCGGTTGTACGGGAAGACGGGGTATCTGACGCCAGACCGGGCCCGACGGAGAGAAGATGGCTGGGAATCGATCCGGAGACGGGGAGGAGGGCGTGGTTCGTGATGGTGTCGCGGAAAGTCGTCAACACGCTGGAGCAGGAGTGGTGAAGAAACGAGACTGTACTCGAATGAGGGGCGGTCCACCTAAGTGCAACTCGAGGCCCCGGCATTGCCTGTATTGATGTCAATATGTAGACGAAATGTTGTTCGGTGCCTCACATATGTAGTTTAGGCGCGTACTGACAGACGCGGCGTTTCGGAGAGGCCTCTAAACACTGCTTCGGAGGCCAATCTTACTCCACAAAGGGTATGAGTGGTCCGCGTTTCAGAGCAGAGCAAGTCTGAGCACGAGGGTAAGTGTTTGGTCGATATTCAATGGTGTTTACATAGACATATGCACGTCCACGACAAGTATCCGTCGCAAAGACAGACACTGACGTACCATATCTTCTTGATGTACCAGAATGGTTGGGCTATCGCCCCGCGTGGTCGTAGTTCAACCACATGCCCTGAGCGACGACTCCGACGAACTTGAGATCAACCGAGAGCGTACACTGTGTCCAAGAACCCACGTGATTCTTTTGGAGGGTCGTTTGCCATGAGTGAGAGGGCCGTGAAAGCGTCGACGTCCCATTCGGATTCGTCCTCAATACTCCTACGCGAGGATATCCCAGAATGATCATGAGAGTGTAAAGAGACCAGCAGAAAGGGTAAGGAAGAGGGTAAGGTCAAGCCGGTAAAGTACTCACGAACTTGGTGCTGTGGTGACTGGCGCTAATCCAATGTCCGGGCCGGCGAGTCTCTCGATCGCTTCCACCACTGCAACCTTTCGCTTTTATACCTCTCTCATCTGCCTTCGGTCTAAAGTCTCATGAAACAGCCCCAATCGGCCACAATGCATACGCCTTGCTTCGCGCATTATGGCATGACCTGGTCGCCCTTTCACAATGGGCGGATTGCCATCGCCTCCGCCGCAAACTATTATGGCCTCGTAGGAACTTACGGAAGACTACCCTTGGCATATCTTGGATCAAGTCCTCCGGAAACAAACTCAGTAAATCTGGACCAGTTGTGAGTACTTTGCGTGCTGTGGGTCTGCCGTACCTGAGCGCTTCAAGGATGGCCTGCCATACGATGCTGCGCGGTCGGAGATTCACGAAAACCAGCCGGGTGGGTCAGGAGATCGGTCAACAAAGCTATGGGATGTCATGATCAAGGTATGTCGCCATCGTAACTCCCCCAGTGCGGCCTCCAGATCCCAAGTTCCGCAAGAATTCCTAAGACTTTCCAATACGTGCCTGGCAAGAGCACTCGCACGAAGTATTTTTCAATCGACTGATTAAACATCAACAAAGACCAGTTCGTTTTATCGCTGTGGGACGGGACAGTGAAGCTCGTACGTCCTGCACGGTTTCTCGCCGCACTAGTGCCCCTACCCACCTTCGCATAGTGGACACCAGAACGCCCTCGCTCTCTCACCGCGCTCCAAGCCCACACCTCCTGCGTCTATCAAGCCATCTTCTCCCCGCACCAGCCCGACGTGACTGCCACGTTCTCGACCGACGGCACCTTCGACCTCCGCGCGCCGGCGTATATGCCCGCGACCCCGGGCGCGAACGTGTTCGCTGCGCCCCTGACTGCGCCCGCGCTCACTGTGCCCACATCAGGAGGGGAGGTGCTTTCGCTCGACTGGAACAAGTACCGCCCGTTTGTCAAGATTTGGGACTGTCGCATGGTCAAGCATGGTCCGGGTGAGGCCGCGGGGAAACCTGCAGTGGGAGGGGTATGTATGCGAGATGCACCTCGCGGGTCACGAGTACGCGATAAGGAAGGTGCAGTGGAGCCCGTACCGGGTGAACGTGCTCGCGAGCGCGGGCTACGCCAAGACCTGCCGAATGTGAGTGTTTCAACTCCGCTCGACTGTATGCTCTTGTATACTGCGGTGATTGTAGCGGGCTTACGACAAGGGATGCAGATGGATGACGGCACCGCAGCCGGGAGGTTCACACCTGCTTGCCATAAGTTCATGATCTGCACACCGAGTTTGTGGTCGGGTGTGCGTGGTCATTGTATGAAGAAGGGTTGCTCGCCAGCTGCAGCTGGGACTGTAGGTTGACGTGTTTCGTGTATATATAAGTATTCTTAATCTATCGCACACAGCATTCGTGTCCGATCTCGCCCAGCTGACATTAACGTTCAAACGTTCACCTGATTCTTCAGTCGAGCACGTCATTCACTTGGCTTCTACCCCCTCAAGGTCTCAACTGTATGGAACGGCAGGGTTCTCGGGCCGGGCGAGGTACAATCTGATTTTGGGTTTCGGGTCTTGGTTCTCGGAGAGCCTCGATCGGCACAGGAACACATAAGATAACACCCACATCAGCAAAACGGGGGATTTGAAGATAATGCGTTGCAGTGCGTGATCAACGGCCGTATTGCATGGTAAGTAATCACAAGACATATCACGTATTACAGGGTGGTAGCCGTAGACGGCCATCGGTCGTCTGGCATGGCAATCTACCGCCTGCTAGACGCCGGTTGGTCGGACAATTGTCTTCTCCCGCCGCGCATTGTAATACACGAGGGGGCCGATGGCAATACACGAGGGAGACGATGGCAATACCTGGCTGCACGCATGGTAGTTGTCCGATCATACACAAGGCGGGACATGGTAATCTGACGCAATGATTTCAGACCGTTGTCATAGGTTGGCATGTAAGATCGCATCTTGTAGCACACACAGGCTGGATAGTGGTCGATTAAAACACACAGTAATCATTCAGAAGAAGCTATCAGATAATGACAGATATAGTACGAGACTACTGGAGGTATGGAGACGCAAGAACAAAATTCAATCGCGAGCTTTCCGCACTTTGAACGCCCATCGGAGTTTGTAAGACGAGACGATGAGTGAGTGCTGCCGGAGATAAGCGCATGCAATAAATACCGTTCAATCCTTGCCGCCCGACGCGTCGCTGAAAGGCTCATCGATGTCGCAGGTCTCCGCTTCGTTGTCGCTCTCTTCAAGCATCTGATCGCCTGCAGTGGTCGGGGGACGGACTGCACACTTTTCGTGGCCGTTCCCAAAAAGCTCTCTGAGGTAGTATAAGTCAGTCGACGTCTCGATGAGCAGTGAGACTGCACGGAAAAGCGATACTCACTTGACTCACCAAGACCTCAGCTTCATAGCCCAGTTGGGCTTCTGCCGCATTGACTTGAGTAAACCGTTGACGAAATCGTTGACGTCCCAGCGCCCATCGGTGTCGCTCCAGGTTGGCTCACTTGTTACGTAGAAGCGAACCTGACGCAATACACATCAGCAAACGCCACACGAAGTCGCCGAGGAGCTCACCAGCGCTGCTGTAGCGACGACGGAGTACAGCGTGAAGCTGTCGGCATCCACGTTGGTCTTCTCGGCGACGGACTTCTGGCCCGGCTGCTTCCGAGTGAGAAACCCGCCGGCATCGCCGCGGATCGCAGCCGTCGGGTTGCCGTACAAGGCCTTGCCAGTAAGCCTGGTAACAATATGTAACTGTTAATTGAGTCGTATGGTACAAACCTGACGCTTACCTTGAGTATCAACTCGCCCTTGAGGAGCCCTTTTCGAGCCCGTGGCCTGGTCGGGTCGACCTCACAGAGGTTGTACATTGCAGTAAAGTAATTTTTGGCCTCGAAAGTCTCGATTTTCGCATCAAGGACTTTCTGGCAGTAACTGAGCGACTAGTCATTCATCAACACAAAGAGATATAGAATAAGACGTACTTATCCGGGTGCAAGAAGAGGGGGCGACGAGGACCATCGGCGCGACGAAGCGGCTGCATTGGAGCGGCAGGGGCGGGACATGAGCCGGAACGGGGCGCTTGCTGTGAGTCCGACTGGAGGCACCAAGGGTAGCCTGATCGCGTGATTGGACCTCAGATAGACACATTCGCATGACTGGGCTACGTACCGGTGTGCGCCTGATCCCATTCTCTGAGCCACCTGCCACCCGGGGTGTGGTGGGACCTGTGGCCGTGTCCGACTCACCCCGGGCGTTGCATAAGGCTGGGGAAGATCGTGATCAAATGAGAGGAGGAAATGGGGATGGAGATGTCGCACCAGGTATGTGCTCTTCATATACCTGACTGTGAGGCGAGTGGCACCAGGAGTGATGATGGCGGTTGCGGGAGGCGTTCAGTAGACGCGCAGCCCGCGCCGACGCGTCTTATTGTCTGCGCAGGCGCTGAACGCGCGCAATGGCCCCCACCTCCATCTATCATGGGCCTCCGCTTTTACCACCACCCTAACAAAGTATTTAAAACTATGCATGCCTATCGCGATGCGGCGCTTCTGGGTGCGTTGTCCGGAATCAGCAGAGCGCGCAGCCAACAGCGCCCTCCAGGCAGCTCAAGCCGTGCTCAGCCTTCGATTCCGGACGACGCGCTCCACGTCCTCGCCCACTTCGCCCACTTCCGCACGCTCGCGAACAACGTCGACCACCCCACCGGCCGCGAGCCCTTCTCCCTCCCCGAGCTCGTCGAGCTCGACCTCTCAAAGGCGTACGATGTCGACCGCCTCGACCGCCCCCGCCCCGACTCGCCCCATGCGGCACGCCTCGACCGCCGCCTCCACGCACACCGACGGCACGCCCGACACGCCGCCACGGCGCTCGTCCTCCCGCTCGTCACGCGCGTCCAGGCGGGCGTGCTCCGCGCTCACCTCTTCCCCCGCCTCCGCCACCTCGTCTTCGAGGGCCGCGAGAACGACGTCTCGGACGCGGACCGCCTCCCGCCCCACCCGACCCTCACCTTCGTCGACGTCTGGGCCAGCGCGCCGACGGCCACGGCCCCATTGCCCGCCAGTGCGCATGCTCGACCGCGCGCTCGCGAGCCATGCGGAATGCACGATAGGAGTGTGCAATATATATAATGTGCCAACCAGTATTCCCATCTCACCATACGTTATCATACATGTCAAACTATCGTCTTGCGGGCGTTGGTCCATCTTCCGTATGCCATGCTCTGCAAGCAATAGTAGAGCAGACAATTGATTGCCATGTATTACCATCAGCTGTCTAGCAGACAAAAGACGGTATGCCCTTATCAGGAAGCGCCGAGCGCGGTCAGACCCCGCGATGCGTGACAAGAAGATACGCCCTTTGCTGATGCAGCTAAACACCGACCGGCTCGCCTTTACTCCTACCGTCGTGCACCCCGACCGTCCACGCCACGTTGTGGCCCTACCCGGCGAGGACCGCCGCCTCTTAATGAACAGGTAGCAAGTGATGTGGCCCACTCCGACGAGTCCTTCGGGCTATGCTCCGGCCGTCGCTCTCAGTACGTCGATCTGATACCGCTGAAAGCCGTGATTTTGACGAAAGGCATCTCCTTCAGCCCTCTTCTTTTACGATTACTTGCTCACGATACGCCAAGAGATTGACTACTTCTGGCGAGGTTCTGGTCTCTCGGGGGCAACATTCTTGTTCTTCGCGAACAGATATCTTCACGTCCTGCACTACATATTAGTGTATGTTGACGTTCACGGGCAGTTTGTGAGTGCGAGTTCAGCTGGTTTACGAAGTTTTACGACCGTTTTGAATGCCGACATGACGATGTGCAGAAGTACGAATATTAAGCTCACCGATCCAAGAACGCGGGACTAATGTGTGACTTCATTTCATTCTAGCTGTGATGTGTACGTACGCACGCTTTGGGGTTTCACTTCGCTGGTGTACTTTCCCTGGGCTGGTGCGTTGCTCTTAAGACGAAGTCATGGATCTAGTCGTCACTGACAATTTCCGAATTTTTAGCGTTCAACTGTATGCGCACGTATGCGCTGTGTCAGAAATTGGCCCTTTCAACGGTCGTTTTTGTGTTGTCTATGATGCCGATCTTCTGTAATATGGTCAGTTCGAGCACGATCCCGCGTTCGTGGATCTGATCCGTATTTCCACCTTAGGCGCAAGGTGTCATGGGCGTCAGTGGGATGGTAGACGACGACGGCTCTTGCTCCACTTGGCTCACGTACCCGACCGACGAGGTCCCAGTACAGTACGTCCCACGCATACATGAGCTGAGAGTCGTACTTACCGCCTAATATGCAGGTGTATGCGGTCTTCTGCTTTCGCTCCCCGTCCTGTGTCTCATCTCATGCGCTTGTTCTAGTGACCATCCTTTCCCGCTCGTGTGTCGTCGGCGCAGAAGCAATCCTGCTTCTGGTAACGTGGCGTAGGCTATATGATCAAGAGTTCGTCACTTGGCACAGCCTACTTGAACCTCATCGGTCGTTGGCACAGATACTCTTGCGAGATGGTGAGACTGTTCATATGTCCCTATGGAGCAATTGGCTGACATTTTTATTATAAAGGCACATTATACTTCTTGTCAGTTATCAACAATGTGTCAGTGACGTATCGGGGCTGATATTGACCCTAGCATATTGCTCGTCTTGAACCTGCTGCATGTCACGTTCACAGTTGCCAATGTGAGGTGATATTCGCGATCACTATAGCCTGTTGACTGAATGATGAAACAGGTCGGAAAGTCTGCCACGGATGCTTTCAGCATCATTCTCACATTCACCGACCCGTAAAGCTCTCGTCCTCATGTTGCTGCCTCTCACTCACACTGTTCTTACAGCTTAAACACGATATTCGTCTCACACCTGCTCATAGACTTGCAAGCGTCGAATGCACGCTCGATCAAGCTCATCTCCAGCGGAACAGACCTAACGGATACATGGGGCGGGCAAGGCAACGTCATTTCCATAGTCTTCGCAAGGGCGATGAACACGTTCGACGGGTCGTTCACCATCGGGGCCGGGGACACCTCCACGCTAGACAGCACCCTGCACGATGCAGTGTCGGCTCGCGACACCTACCCGATGGGCGATATGGGCAAGGGGGCTGTGGGCGCGCAGAATTCAGTGGACGCTTGAAGGAGCCGAGCCGAGGCAGGCTAGCGCGATCTTTTCCTGTGTCTTCTGGGCGTACCTACCACCCGCGATGGTGTGAGCGACGAGAATGAGCGATTCCTTTTGCCACAGGGGCATGACGTCGCCGTGGCGCGAGGTTGACAGGAGAAAGACGCCGGGACCTCCCTTGGACTCGAACCACGATGAGCAACAACGCCCTCACTCCAAAACACACCCCTTGACCACCCCGCAGCTACTTCCGATGTTCTCCGCTTGGTGAGTGGTAGGCAGCGTCTGTGCTCTTCCCTACTCACCGTTCTCGCTCGGACCGATGGGTTGGATAGGGCGTCCGAGTCCGAATCCGTTTTGCCAAACAATTCGGTCAGGTGGGCCCGCCTGGGCTTTTGCAGACATTTTGATTGCAAGTTTCGGAACAAGGACGGTCCGTGCCAACGACGATTGTACTCGTCTGTGCCCAAGTGTATCCCAGACTCGTTCGACGCGAAGGGCTGCCCCGACTTCCCCACCCCCTTCGACAGGCCCTTGATCGACCCCATAACACTCGTCGAGCTCCGCATGCGCCAATACTCGGGCGCCATCCGCGCCAAGCCTCGCTGGTGGGAGAAGATCAACGATCCAGCTATCGCCGCCAAGTACCGCGAGGAGATCGTCGCGGACGACCTCGCAAAGGTCGAGCACTTCTGGGGCGGGGAGCGTCGCAGACAGCAGTACGTCAAACTCGAAGACAAAGAGTACGACGTTCGGGATGAATGGCATATTTCGGTACTCTCTGATCGGATCAAGCTTTGGCCATGCGACTCGCTGTCCGAAGAACAGCTCGCCTACATCTTCGACGAGCTGAAGTATGAGGCTGCAGTGCGCGATCCGAACACGGGAATGTTTGCAAGTGGCGTTTGCTCCTTTGAATTGCTTCTCGCTTACACTGTCGGATTTAGGCTTCTTGCGTGCCGAAGGTGTACGAGTCCCAGTCCCTCATCGACCCAATCCTCAAGGAGCAGCTCGTGCATGCCGTCTCTGTACTGGAAGACGTCCCTGACGACGAGAAAGACTGGCACCCGAACACCGATCGGCAGGTTCTCGACCTTGTCCATCCCTCCCTCTACTGTCTCTGCATCGGCCGCTCGTTGTTCCGCCCACCCTCCCAGGACGGCAAGGACGATTCTCTTGGGATCCTTTCTCAACAGGACTACGTCACCAAACGGTGGGACATAGGGAGCTTCGAGAGCGAAGCGTCGCCCGCCTACCAGTGGCTCCCCACCGACTTCAAGGTCACCGAGACCGGGGCCGTCTCCGCACTCGGCTACATCAACAACTTGCACCCTATCCGGCACCGGCCCCTCTATAATGCACTCGAGCGCATCCTGGCGCGCTTTGTACCCCTCTTCGACCGCGTGCTCGAGGACACGGTATCGTCTGACCGGCCACTGCCATTCTCTGCATTGAATCTCGAAAACTTCGTACATCTCTGGTACCGTGACGTCCCGGAACCGCCGCAACCAGATCCTTCCGAGATCAAGGACGTGGACGCGTTGTACGAAGCCGAGAGCGAATGGGAGAGGCTGCACATGTGGCCGACTGTGCCCGAGCCGCCGCCATTCGCCCCGCCCCCGCACGACGGCCGCGTCTCCTTCACCCTCCGGGGCCGCACGGTGCAAGTCATCGTCAAGCTCGCGAACATCCATCTCACTCCCGAGCGACCGACGTACCCGGGCGGCTCGTGGCACGTCGAGGGGATGCTCAACGAGCGGATCGTCGCCACCGGGCTCTACTACCACTCCGTCGAGAACATCACCGAGAGCCGGCTCGCGTTCCGGCAGCACATCGGCGGGGACGGCGACCGCGGCATGATCCCGCACCAGCAGTGGGACAACAGGGGGTTCCTCGCCGTGTTCGGGTTCGGGCGCGACTCGGCGCTGAACCAGCGGATCGGCAGCGTCGTCGCGGCGGAGGACAAGTGCGTCGTGTTCCCCAACGTCTACCAGCACCGGGTCGAGGCCTTCGAGCTCGCGGACAGGACGCGGCCCGGGCACCGGAAGATCGTCGCGCTGTTCCTCGTGGACCCCATCGACGCGATCCACTCGACGAGCGACGTGCCGCCGCAGCAGGCGGAGTGGGCGCTGGATGCGCTGGAGGATGCGTCGCTGACGCAGAGGCTGCCTCGAGAGCTGATAGACACGCTTGGAGAGCACGTGAAGGGCTCCAGCGGACTGATGTCGAGGGAGGAGGCGGAGGAGCATCGGTTGAAGCTCATGCACGAGAGGTCGGTCTTAGCTGAGGGACACAACCAGGAGACTTTCGAGGCGCTTTTCAATATGTGCGAGCACTAGAGTGTAGTTTGCGTCTATATAGTTGCACAGCTGTCCTTGTTGCGCATGCACCCTCCGAGCGCGAATGTAAGCGCGCGTCTGAGTTTTTGGGCACGAAGGGTCGGCGCTTGTTCCATCGCACTGCTTGCTCCCGACGACGTCCATGTTGACGTTGCTTATTCCTCCTTTGCATGCTGGGGTGCAAGTGGTAGTTTATCACCAACAGGATAAGTATGACGGGGTGGAAATCAGTAACAATCCATCTCTAACTGCCGCTCATCTATTCGATGCCCTTGTCACTCAGAGCAAGCTCACGAACGCGACCGTGGAGCCACTATCATTGCAAGAAACTGTTGTGAACATCACGAACACATCGATAACTGCTCAAGAGGTAAGACTCTTTCTCCCGCTTTCTGTTCCGCCTCACCAAGCATCTGTGGATCGCAGCAATACCGTGTGGACATTACACCCATCCACATTCTGTGTCAGACGTGAAGCACGCCGCGGTTCATTCATCCATACTTCTACTGGATCTGTCGCTACGATGAGGCATAGAAGCACCCTGTTTCACCGGCCGCAGTGCTCTATTCTAGTGTGTCTTCTATCTGCCGCCTGCGAGAGGTCACCTAGCCGCTCCCGAGGCTCATCATCCGCGCATGGTACTTACATCCCGCCACGCGCACGGCGCAACGCCATATTCGATGTTTCCGATTCCCGGCGTCGGTGCCTCCTTTCCGCGCCGCGAACGTGCCGCCACCCTTGACGAACGGACGTTCCGTACTTAGCCCCAAGTCGAGCTCACTGCCGGCGCCACTTCGTTTCTCCCATCGGCTTCCCTCCTGCCCGACGGCAGATGCGAACCGGTTCCGAGAAGCACAGCAGACCGCGCATGGACGTCTCGCACGGCGGGCCTGAGTCGCGCAGCGCCGGCGCAGTCGTCTCGGGAACGGCGCCTCCTCCCGGTCTCGCGCCGCCGCCTCGCTCAGCGATTCCGGTCAAGCATGCGACGGTACAGCCCAAGGTTCCAACTTCAGTCCGCCTCTCAGATCTCACTCGCAACTCGCAAGGCACTCGGCACCGCCCTTTCGGCGGCCTGGCAACGTCCTCACATCGCACGGGGAGCGTGGCATGATGCATGGCGGACGGAACGCTTCGGTGGGCCCGTTCCACTCCTCCTCCGGCACTCGCATTTGGTATGGCTGATTACTGACAGTGATGCCCATAACTCGCGAGGTTCCCGCTCCGAACGCCCAATCGCGCAACGACTGATGCTCGAACGCGCGATCGCAATGTACATTGCTTCCAACAGTCCCCCCTCCCCCCCTCCGCCGACGCAAGTGACGGCAACGGCGCAGCCCGCGTGGTGCCCGGGCAGGCGCGGCCAGATCACGCCCGACGCCCGTCGATCTCCCAGCCAGTCAGCACCAGCCAGTACCGTGCCACTCGACTGCGGCGGGCGGCGAGCATGGGAAGCATCACCCAGGGCCCACGCGCAGAGGCAGAACGTGCCGAGGTTAGGAATCCAGGATCTCTCGCGGTGCCGCGATGCTGTGTACGCACGCAGCATGTAGGTATTTTCGTCGGCGGTCGAGCGCTGGGAGGGGGATATAAGGACGTGGGGTGGCGGGATGGCGAGAACTAGTCTTGGGAGACCAGTCCCTCGTCCGTCGTTCGTGCGCGGTGGGGCCACCCGTGAACTCAAGGCGAAGGAAGTGGGCACACGCGCACGGAGGGGGGTACTTGGTCTAAATGAGCGATGTATTCTGTACAGAGCAACCGCGCGGCGCATTGAGAAGTAAATGGCTACAGTGGTAAGGTGTGTGGAATGTGTAGGTCGTGATGGTGAGCGTAAAGTAAATCCGGAAGGGAGCAGATAAGCGAGTGGATGATATATACACAGTATAAGCATGTAGAGAGCGGTCTCAACGGCCGAACACGCGGCCGGCCCCAGGGAGGTAACATGCCAGTAAAGAAATAGAACGCAGGAAGCAAAAAAAAACCATCGGGCGTGGGACCGGACTCGCCGGCGCGCGCAAGTACAGTACGAGACACGCACTTGCGTTAAAAATGTATGCCGGGTGGCAAGTACGTGCCGCCGCGATGCACACATGTGTGCGCGTGTCGCGGCCCGACGGCGCAGAAGGCGCGCAGGCGCGCGTTCTGGGAGCGTGGGTGTACAAAACGCCCGTCCCCGCTCGAGAAGAAAGTGCCCTACGCAAAAAGGCGTGGGGTTTGGGGAGAGAGCGGTACAGACCGGCCGGGGGACGGGGTATAGGTAACGGAGAGCAATGGAGGAGACCGAGACGAGACGAGACGAGACGAGAGAAAGGACAGGAGAGCGACGTGCGTGTGTGGTGCGTAGGCGATATTAGGTATGTGGAATGCCGCCGGGTCATCGGAGATATGCAATCGTTCGAGGTCATGCTCGACATCTACTGGTAGATGGAGACAGACGCGATCTTCCACTGCGCAACTGGGGGTGCACAAACAGATGTTAGAGGGAAGATAGTGGAGGGGGGAGAAACAAACGCACCAGCGAAGTTGGCCGGGTCAGCGACGGCGTCCGAGCAGGTGCCGGAGCAGGTCGCCGAGAAGGCAGAGCCAGCCCAATCACCGCAGATGGTGATGTCGAAGATGAGGCTCTGGTTGAGGAAGTGCTTCTCGATGTCGCAGTTGGTGTTCGGGAAGAACGCGGTGGGGGTGCCCCAGCTCGACGGGTCGGGCGAGCCGGACGAGATGTCGGACGGGATCGCGTCACGGTCAAAGTACCAGACGGAGATCGAGTCGCTCTCAAGCGTGTGCGCGAAGACACCGCCGGCCTGCATGTTGAACCCGTGGCCGAAGGTGTTGTTCGTCGTCTGCGAGTACGCGCACCCGGCGTTGTTCCCGTTCGAGGACGCGCACGTGGTCGAGACCAACTTCGCGAGGGCATTGGTGGCTTTGTCCAGGGTGCAGCCTGCGCCCGAGTGGAGGGTGATCTGGTTGCTCGTCGCCTCGTTCACGTTCTCTGTAGCGTACGGTGAACGGTGAGCAGGATATATGTGCGCGGAGAGGCGGACGCACCGATGATGTCGATCTCACCCGCGTCGGGCCAGGTGGCGCCCTGGCCGAGGGACCAGTACGCGGGCCAGACACTGCAGCCGTGGGGCATAGCGTAGATGTCGGCGATGAAGAGGCCGCGCGCCCATGAGTCCTTGGTGGAGATGCGGATGGAGTTGCGCTTGCCACCAGCGGCGACGTTGTTGGATTGGTCGACGGCGATGACGGCGGTGCCGTCGGACTGGACGTACGCGAGCGACTTGGCCGCGTCGCCGTCGACGTAGTTCACGAGCCCGTGTGTCGGGTCCGAGTCGGTGAAGAAGTCCCAGCCGCTGCGAGCGGAGAGGTGATTAGCGTCATGGCTGGGATTGAACGGGGCGAATGGCATCTGAGACATGGCCTCGGGATCTGCGTCGGACTCGCGGGGGATTTCGCGCCGCGCAGGGGATCGCGCGTTCCAGGCACAGGTGCGGAGGGACCACGATCGCGCGCGAGGCAAGGTTGGCTACTCACTTGAAGAAAGTGTCACCCTTGTACTCCTTAACGAGCTTGTAGGAGGTTGAGCGGGGCGTGTAGGAGTTGCGGGCGAGACCGCTGTGGCGGCGGAGCTGGGCGCCGTGGTGGGCCGTAAGGGCATCGGAGCCGGCGACGAGAGAGAGAACGAGAGCAGAGAGGAGGCCGAACATGGTGGGCGAGCTCTAGAGGAAGGAAAGTGGGGAACGAGGGAACGACGGCTCGGGCGGCGGGAAGAAATAGCGGGAGGGGAGGCAGGCCACAGACCAAGCAGGCGTTGGGTATAAAACCGGGGCCGGAGCGCGAGCGGGCCCGCTTTGTTCAGCCGGCGCCGCGGCCTTCATTCCGGGGCCCGGCCCCGGAGCACTCCCGGCGGCCCACCACGGCGCCACATCGCCGCGCTTTTGTAGGTACAAACGCGCTGTTGTCTCCTTCCCCTCCCTTTGTTGCTCTCACCTTCGCGCAGTGGCCAATGTGCGAGGCTTGTGCACGGTCGACCACCGAGCCCGTCGACACCCTCTGAGCCTGCGCATGCACAGCGGTACCGGCTCAGACCGCTGGGTAGCTGCGCAGGCCACCGCCCCGACCCCCCACTTTACCCATGCGCTCAGCGTGTACCGTGCCTGCTTGGCGGCCCCCTCTCGTTTACGACCACAGTCGTCGCTTTGACCCTAGTTGACCGCACCAAGCACGCGCGATCAACTGGGCTGTGAGTTACGGAAATATGCTCCCGAGCCGCCCAAGCGCGACGGTACGCGCACGGCGCTGCATGCTGACCTCTGCGCTATGTTCCCAGAGCTTCGTCTTTTCACCCTTGCAAGGCCTGTGATGGAGCTGAGCTCCTCGTTCTCAGGCGGTTCTCACTGCCCGTAATGTCCGCCCTGTTTATGATCGCCGAACCTTCGGACGCCGTAGACCGATATGCAGGTGACAGATCTCATGCGACCTTACCATAGATCGTGGATGCATTTCCTCGAGCCTCATGTTGGTTGCTTACGGGAACCGGTGAGCCGCATTCTGCGCACCATGTTTTCGCCGGCATCAGCAGAACAAACCCCCTTCTCATCCAGAATCCGCATTGTTTCCTCCAATCGCCGCGGACGCCTCGCCATTGCTGGGAACAGGGCGGGGACACAACACAATCTGGCTTCCAGTCGCGCACCGCCTCGCGAACGCAGCACCATGAGGAATCAGAATCATGTCGCGCCCGTACGTGATGCAACACTGAATGGGGCGTACCCACTTCAGGATAGAGTCGTGCCTGCGCCCGGATGAACGGGTACGAGGCTGGCGCGCACCTGCTGCGCATGGTCGTACTATGCACATCGTGTCCGACCAACGGCGTACCCATGTGCGCCCCGCGACGCAGCTTACGATCATTATTAGTGCATCACTATTTGAGTGCGTTCAGCCATTATCTTCACCTTGTGTCGCTGATGTTGACTTCCCCTAGGCGACCTAGGCGACCTCAGGCACGTCTGGACTCTGCCCAACCCAGAGAGATCCTTCACAACCACAGCTCCCGCATCCATTGTATCCCCGGACGAATCTAGTACTCGTGTACTGGACGCCTACCACGTTTCGGGGGATATCAATAGAAAGCCCCTTCTTCGCGCGGCGGGCAACAGGTGTCGTTCATTTCGCAGAATGAAGCGCAGACCCGTCCAAGCAGGCCGCCCCGCAGGGTGCCATTCGCGCGCGCATTCACATTCCACCGAATTGGACGCACATGCAGCCAAGCCCCGACCCTCGCTCTGGGACGACGCACCAGGATCGGTTCCACGCACCCGCCCCAATCTCGTCGCCGCCGACTCCTCGTGCGTCCGTCCGCGCGCCTCAAATTTCCAGTGACCGAAGGCTCGAAGTTCCTTGTGTCCCGTTGGGCGTCCTCCGTCCCCGGGGCGCCGCCGGCGTTCAAAAGCGGCTCCAAGGCCCAGGCCCAGAACCCCCGAAATCCGCCCCTAACCCACGCGGCGACATCCACTCTCCGCACCCCCGCCCTGGACGGCGCGCTTTGCGCTCGTCCACGGCCGCGGGGTGGGCCGGTGTCCGAGCTTCTGGCCAATCCCCAGGATAGTCTGCGAGGGCAGAGGGGTCGGCTGCGCTGCATGGACGGAGTACACGAGAGCGCGAAACCCAGCGCGCACGTCCGGAGGCGGCCGGCAACCTCCGAGAGCCAATCCACTGCTGTATGCCGAGAATCAAGATCCTGGACGCGTATAGCTGGAAGCTGCGGACTGTGCTCGTGCGGCTCGCCGCGGGAGATCAAGTAGTTGTAGTAACCCCGCGCAGCAGCGTAAAACGGGTACCGGCGGGCGGGCCAAGGCGTTTGTGACTTTCGTCGCGGCCCTGCAGGCTCGGAAGCCGCAGTTGCTTTCGACTTCAATGCAGGGCGAAGCCGGTGGGCGTTTGGAAGAGGCTTTGTGCTCGAACCGGAGAGCCGTGCACGACTCGGACGGGCCGGTGGACAGTGAAAGCATGGGCCGACATGCGGACGTCTTGAGATGGGCGTGGCGCACACGAGCTTCGCGTCCGGAACGGTTATGCGAACGTGTGCTTATTGGACTACGGAGCGCAGGCTCGGAAGCAGCGTACAGGGGATGCAGAGCGAATGCAAAGGTTTTCACCCAGACCACACGGCGGGACCGGGCTGAGTGTAGTTGGTGGGGATGGGGTACTGTAGCAGAGTTGGTGAGTATCGAGATTGCGAGACCGTCATAAAGAAACTCACGTTGATATTGATGAGGATGCCGGGTTCCTGCAGGATGCAGCGCGAGATGATAAGCCTCTAAACAGGAAAACGCAGGAAAAGCACGCACGTAGCCAGTGTAGACACCAGGGATGGCGACGAGGGGCCCAGGCGTGCCGCTGCCACCGTTGACGACGTTGACCTGGCCACACGAGACCTGTACGAATGTGTTAGCACAAGACCACAGCCAACAGCAGCAACGGCTCACGTAGAACTGCGCGCCGCCGAACGTCTGCGCGACGTGGAGCGCGATCGCCTCCATGCGAACCAGGTACTGACCAGTCGGGAGCGCCGCGGGGAGCGTGAAGGTCACGCCCGGGACACCCTCGGCCGGGAAGGTGATGCTCGAGCCCCCGTCGGTGACGGCGGTGATCTGGTAGACCTTGAACCAGACGGAACCGTCGCCCGCGAAGTCGGTGACGTCGCCGTCGGCCTTGGCCATGTAGACGTTCACGACGCCCGGGTGGTAAATCGTGCCGTCGGACATTATCCCCATCTCGGTGCCCGCGGCGACGGTGATCGTCTCCGCGGTCGGGTCCGTCTCGGAGTCGTAGCAGCGGAAGTCGGCGGAGGTGACGTCGGTGACGGGCGCTTGGGTGTTGTAGTTGTTCGTCTGGCGAACGTTGATCCAGGCGGGGGTCGTCGTGCCGTTGACGACGAGTGAGGGGAAGGTGTCTGAAGGCGGGTGTCAGCGGTTGAAGAATGGTGGAAGGGTAGAGGAGGGACGTACAGTGGGCAGCCGCTGAAGCGACGAACGCAGCAAGAGCGAGGGCGGACTTGAACATCGTGATGCTGTGAGGCACGGAGTGCTGCAGGTTGACCATTGCTCGGGGCTTCTTTTATAGCAGACAGGATTCTGCACCCATGCTGCTTGTTGCTGCATGTATGGACCACCGTCTTTACACGTGAGTGTTCGGAACCGTTTTGAGGCCTGTTTGAATGTTGCGTGATCCATGTGAAGACGATATATCCGAGGTGTCGAGTAGTCTTCGGCTACCCGTGGACGAGATAGAAGATGATACCGCGTCATAGTCCGTTGTGCACCTATTAGAGGCCAACCCAAGCCCGAGATGCTGATTCCGAGGACGCAGAGAAGCTTCCTCGGGAAAACAAGCTCCAACTGGTCGTCAGTCGATAGCTGTATACATGCTCAAGGGAGCCGACATATAGCCCGTTCATCCGAGTGTGCACCGAATCTCTTACTGCATGCTGACAGACAAATGCGAGTTTCGGGGAGTCCGGTCGCTGATGACGTTGAATCATCGGTAGGGTCAGTGACTAAAGTACGGCACCCGATGCCGGATTGGAGTAGTGTGGGCCCGAAGCCATATATCTTTGGGAGCGGGACAAGGTTGGCTTTACAAGCGACGAGGACGAGCAAACATACACACACTATTCCAAGAATATGCCCCTCAATGCTGGTCATGCGGGTAGGCCATTTTCTGTCGTTCCGATGCACGACCGATGAGTTAAACCACATTGGTGAGTGCTTGAGTAGTGATAAAGGCTTCTCGATAAGAACGAGCGGTGTTGGAGAAGGAGAGCATGGGAGAAGACGAGACGCATGGTAAGGAAGCGGCGGCGGCTTGCACTTTCCTGAGCAGGGGTACGCCATAGTATTCCCATAATCAGTGCACGTATGGGTCGATGGCGTAGTTGGTTATCGCATCTGTCTAACACACAGAAGGTCCTCAGTTCGAGCCTGGGTCGACTCATTTTTACTTCGGTAACTTTGGTCAAGCGCTCGGGAGGGAACTTATGACGTGCATGCTGTATGCAGACGTGGAAGCGCGTCTTACTCTTGTCATGATTCTCTCCTGCCACCACCAGCCACGGTCATTCCCATCGTGGCTCTACCTGTAACATAACCCTTATGGCCTTCCCTCTGCCCTCGCATCTTCCCCGCAAGAAAGATGCTCGTGATGTTTCAACCCAAATCCTCACCCAAGTCTCTGAGACCTCGGCCAAGGCGCTGAGTGCGGAATTAGCCTCCTCATGGGTGTCTGAGCTCAACGACACCATTAGGCAAACAAAGGTGAGTTTTCCCGTCGCGTCAGAGCGCATATATCCACCCTGACCCAGGCCGAAAGCAACGCATACACGAGCGCATCTCCAGCGACCTCCCCGCCTTTGAGAGGCAGCTCGCTTCCTCCATCGCCGTACAAGAGCGCTCCATTCC
>NW_025954487.1:0-28064 GCF_022376455.1 Epithele typhae | reverse complement strand
GACTCCCATCTCATCTGTGCGCGGAGCTTGGTGGCTGTCCGATGCTCACAGCACCTTTTTGTTATTGGGGGTTTTTTTTCCATGGTTTACAATAGAGCCATCCGACTTCCAACCAACATAGCCGGGCGAGGAAGCCAGCCCGGACACGCAAGTGCAAGGATCAATGCCTTCGTTGCCCACAGTCTCTTCGGGCGGCCTGACACCGCCATGGTCACATAGGCTACACAGATGCGATCCCGCCGAAACGCTGTGTTGAGACGACAGGTTCGAGAGGACCGGGACTGTAAGATCGGACGAGCATCGGCGTTGCCGCACCGCTACGTATGCACAGCAGCTTCTTCGGGTTCAACGCATACCGGTCCGCTTTGCTCGTGGGTGAAGTTGGCCGATCATCAGCTGCATAACGACATAAGGTTGTAACCAAATTGTCCGCCAATGCCTGACGATTCGACCGTTCCTATCGTTCAAATGCTATCCACATACATACTAGTATATGCAGGAACCAGACCTGGGTTCGCGGCCAAAGTGGATTCAGCTTGTCAGAAGTAGTTGACAGCGCCGACATTTAGCGCGACACCTGTGCGAGAAGTCTCGCACGTGACCTCCGTTGTGGTGAAGCACCGGGCGCGAACGTTACCGACGTACGCACTAGAACGAATGTTGCTCCTGCGTGACGAGCACTCTTCCGCCGACGCCGACTTCCGCGTCGGGATCTGCGGGCGGCACGGCCTGATACACGTCAAGCGGGATGTAGCCGATGAAGTGCTCGCTCCCGAACCCGCCCACAAAGTACACCGACTGAAACGCAACCTGGTCAGCGCCAGCCGCGAGCGTGCATCGCAAAGCGAGACTGCAGGGCTTTGCACGAACGACGAATGACATACGTGGGGGTCGAACCGGGCCCAGTAGGCCTGCAGGGGTAATGGAACGCGGTCAGCGACGGTCCCTGGCGACGGGCGGGCGCACCGACTATATGCGGCTCCCTGGGGCCGGGAAGCCACCAGCGGGCGTCCGGGTGCGCGGCGAGGTAGCACGCCTGCAGGGCCGCGCGCTCCGGCGTGCGTTCGAGCTCGGTGAAGAGCGTGACGTTGCCGAGGAGGGAGACGCGGGGGCGGCTCGCGGCGGGGCTCGAGCTCGAGACGGAGAGCGAGGCGGCGTGCGTGGGCGAGTGGAGGACGTTCTGGCTGTGGCGCGAGATCGGGAGGAAGAGGAGGGTGAGCGAGCCGTTTGCGTGGCAGCTGAGGCGAGGGCGCGGGGAGCAGGGTCCAACGGGGCCGAGGCCGGCAGTCATGAAAGAGAGCGAAGAGCCGGGGAGGGTCAGGACCAGGCTGGACGGTGACCTTCCCGGCAGCGCGAAACACACCTCGCGTAGTATTCTTGCATGGAAACGGCTCGCCTAGAAGCCCGCGGGCTTAACACTTCACAACGCCGGGCACATAATGAGGCTAGTGTCGCACCTGGCAGTGACGCGTGGTCGGCCGGATACACTGTGGCCATGTTCCCGATAGCCACGGCCTTGACGAGCTGCCTGGCGATGGATGCTGGGGATCGAAGTCAGCGCCGCGGTGGCTGCGGCAGCGCCGACGACTGACCAGCCTCCTCGACGGTCTCCATGGCATGAACGGCATGTTGCGCAAAGCAGGGCGAAACCAGGGCGAGCAGGCCGCGGGGCCACATTATGAGCGGAGAGACAGTGGTGGGAAGCGCAAGCGTTGGGATCCTCGGAAGGCGGAGGGCTCGGCCGCAGAGAGCCCGCCTATCAGATAAGATCGGTTCGCCGAGCGCCGGGCCGCGGCACAGCGTACCCAGGCAGTTGCGGGGCTTGTGAGGCGTCCGAGCCCATGGTCCCCGCCCCACCCTCGCGGCAACGAGGTCGTCGACGCCACCATCCAATTGCCCCGAACGCTCAGAGGCTACAACTACGCTGCTCACTCCGACTCCGCGTCCTCCGCTTCTTCCCCCGAGCTCTCCCCGACCGCCACATCCACCAAGTCACCCTCGTCGGCCCCAGTCTGATCCTTGCCCGCTGCCTGCTGCGAGCGGAACATGTTCGCGAGGAACTCGGGCGTGCTCGCGTCTTCCACCCGCTTGTCCTCCCGCGAGGAAATGTACCGCGGGAACCGCAGGCTCAGCCCCCGCGTCTCCGACACGAGCCCGAGCGCGCGACGGACACCGGGCTGACGGTGACGCTGCGCGCGTTCCCGGTGAGCGAGTGCTGTGAAGGCGAGCTCAGGGACTGACGTACTCGGCACCCCGTATCTCCCACACCTCCTGCGGTCGAAAATACACTTCTGGCTTGAGTCCTGCGCGAGTTCCATCCGTCTCCGTCTGCGGAGCGAAGGGAACAGCCACGTACCTCCTGTGTCGCATGCGGCTGCCAGACTGGTTGCGTCGAGCAGGTGTCCGAGTTTTCGGGGTACCGGTCGCCCAGACTCTGTGTGGGTGCACGTGGGCGCCGGCGGGGGAAATGGCGGCAGGCAACACAGGGGCGAACCAGCGCCGACGGACGCGCGCGCGCAGGCAAAGCAAAAAATCAGCCGGGCAGCACGAAGATCCGGGCCGCGGCGCACCTTGTAGAACGCGTCCGAGAAGCCTGCGAGGGGAGCGCAGGGGGAGCCAAAGCCCATTAATCACCCGTGCGGCGGCGCTAGTCCATTACGAGCCTCACCGGACATGCACTTGCAGACCGCGACGAGCTTCTCCTCGCCGGGTCCCACACGCGAGCAGGACGGGGCTCCACCACTGGGCCTTCCTGCCGTTGCCATGCCACGCACCGACCGGCACGAGATCGAGGCTGTCCCCGAGGCCCCGCGACGTAGTCCTTTTTCAGCTTGAGCCACGCGGACGTCCGTTTATCTGAATGACGCGCCAATTCGCGCGCGAGGGAACAGGCCTTCAGCGTCGCCGAAGCGTGAAGCGCGGCCCAAGGCCGCGGAGACGGGGAACGAGAAGTGCGATGAGGGGGTGCCGCCGGCGCAGCGTTCCTGGGTAGGTCGCACGGCACACCCACGGCGTGGACGAATGATGAGGGTACGAAGACATACCTGGCTCGTAGGTTGCGGGTAGCGGCTTGCGTCGCGGCTTGTCTCTCTTCAGTGTGGGCTCTTCCAACACCTCACCGCTGTCCAAAAGCTGCGTGCGAGTGGTGGCGGCCGGAGATCAGCGAAACGTCCGGCGGCAGTTGGAAAAGAAAATTCGACACAAACTTTCACCATGAGTCCCTCACTAGAACTGTTCACTGCCTGCTGCCAGAATTCTTCCACGGCATCCCGTCCGGAATCGCTCTCTACGCTCTTGACGTGATCAAACCGTGCTGCACCTTTAAGCGGGGCGTGTACGGCGGAAAGCGGGAATGGAGCAGTGCGCGCCGCTCCCGGAACGGCTTTTCCAAGCAGATCTGGCGATCGCCAACCATTCGTCAGCATTCGGGCGTAGTCAGGGTCTACCGGCGAGCCGCTCACCTGACCGTCAAGGAACATCAGGTCAAAGGCAAAAACGCAGACAGAAACTTTCACATCGTCCAATTTCACGTCCTTCCTAGCACGGTTAGACAGCTCCTGGAATGTCTTGAGCGCACCGGTGGACGGGTCGATCGCGACGACCTCAGAGTCTATAATAAAAGACTCAATGCCCGGTGAACTTTCGAATAAATATTCTACCAATGAAACGACATCGGGGTACTGGGCAGGGTCGATAGCCAATTCAGCAAAAACCAAATCTTTGCGACCAGAAGCCAGGCTGTCGCGGCTGAAGACTGGTTCCGACGGCGCCGCCTAGCCCGACACATACCTTGTCTGTCATGTCTTCTAGATGGCGCGAAAATATCTTGACAAAAATCGTTTTCGATCCCCTCGGTCTCGACGCGTGGATCTGCGCACGTTGGCCGTCGTACTTGAACTCCGCTGCGAACGGTAAAAGGCCTAATCGGTCGTAGATCTCGTCCAGCGATCTCGTGGGCGACCCTAGGGTGGGGAGCAGAGGGACGCCTACACGGGAAGATCTCGTCAGTGCCGAAACACCGACGATGAAACCGCATAGCCGACGTGGTTCGCCGCTGCGCCCACAACTCACCGACGGTCAGCGGGAGCTGTTCTCTGAGCCCGTCCAGGCCGGCGTCGAGCAACGCCTTCACGATGTGATCGTAGTTAGGATGCTGGACGTACACCCGCTTTAACAGACCCTCTGCGGCCGCGAACGCTTCGTTCAGCGCGTCTCTGGCGGCGTCGGCAGCCTTCTTTCCCTTCTTCCCTTCAGCCCGAAGGGGCTGGATCGCAGCCAGGGTCTCCGCGCTCACCCGGAAGGGCGACCCGGCCCCACCCTCGTCTCCGCCTTCGTTCCTGACTGACTCCGGGGTGCCCGCCCGCGGCGGGGTGAGCACGAGCGCGCGGGCGAGCGCGTTCGTGAGCGACGTCCTCACCGCGCCGACGCGGAGGTTCTGCCCGAGCGTGCGGACGAGGAAGCGGGCCTCCTCCCCGCGCGCGGCGACGAGCAGCTTCTCGACGGCGGCCTGCTTCGTCCTGCCCGCGCCGGGCCCGCGGGCGTGCGCGATCCGCAGCAGCGCCGCGTACACGCCCGTGACGAGCAGGGGCGGGTGCGGGAGGAGCGTGCGGACGTTCGACTTGGCCGCGAACGCGACGTCGCCTGTGCGTGCGGCCGAATCCGCGGCGGGAGCGAGCGGCAAGGGAGAGGGAGGGGGGGGTCAGCAGACTGCCGGGCGGGGAAGCGCGCGCGGCCGGCGAATTTGCAGACAAGGTGCGCGCGGCCGAGCGGGCCCCAAGAGGTGGGGGTCGCGGGGACTCACCTGGGTCGCCGGTGGTGTTGTAAAGCCGCTTCAGGGCGGCGTTGCTCAGGCCCGAAACGTGCTGGATTGCCTTTGTGATGATGGACGGTCCAAGACCGAGTTCGACGGGGGAATAAGGCGGGGAAAGCGAATTGGATAACAAGTACAGAGCGGGCAGGAGCGAGGGGGGGTGCTGCCTGCATATCGTACGCAGTGCATTGGTCAGAGTGTCGAGCTTGGCGATGCGCGAACGAGTGCCGACGAGGGTCGTGAGGGTGTGGGCCAAAAACGAGTACGGTACGGGTGCGTTTGGGGGCCAGGCGGCCGCTGCTTCCTCCGGGTCGTAGGACGGAGGATCGACATTAAGGGGCCCGTATGTCGGAGCTGCCAACGGATGGGCGTTTCCGATAGTTGCTGGAGGGACCTGGGCACGTGTGCTGTCGTCCGACGAACCAGGTGGGTTTGGCGTAGGAACAGGAACCGATGGGAGTTTGCTAGTGGATGCGGTTGGTTGGGACAAATTCCCAGAGGAGTTAGACACGGGCCCCGGATGCCGACGAACTGCGTCCCCCAAGGGAGGAGCTGTGTCGTCGTTGGAGTCAAGCGCGTCGACATCTATCACCTCGATTTGTGTGTGGGGTTGAAGGGCAGCACTAGCAACGGCAGTTGACAGATGGATGTCGCGTCCGGCAGACTCGAGCTTCCGGAGCATCTCAAGGTTGAGGCCATCGGCTGCATTAAGACTCGATGCAAGCCGTTCATCGGAGAGAGGTGGTTCGGCCTGTTTTGCCTTTGCCTTTACCCTGGCCTTGGCGGCAGGGGTCGAGGCGGGTTGCATGGGCGCGGGGCGGGCGTCGTTGGCTGGATCGGGCGTGCGCGCACCTGCGCCAAAGAAATGGTCAAGCCGGGACTGGCCGGCTGTGGCGGAGGGCGGCTTTTTCATTTTCATTTTCTTGCGCGAGGGTGAGGCCGCAGCAGGGGGCGGGGAGCGTTTGGGCATCGCGAGCGACGCGAGGGCGGAGTCGGCTGGAAAGAACAGGCAGCGGAAGCGGGAGAGCGTTCTCGCTGACCGACCGAGCGCCGGCCCCGCCGACCCTGGCCCTCGGCCCGTTCCCCGCCGCTCGCCGCCGCCCGCCGCCCGGACGCTGGCTGCCACAAGGCTGCTGGCTCTTCCTCCTCCTCTCCTCCTCCTCCTCCCGCCTCCCCGCCTCGCTCTGCTGGCGCGCGCTCGATCGCGACGTCCAGGCCGCGGGCAGTGCCGTCCCCGCATGCTCCGGGCCCGCCCCTAAATTAAAATAGGAGGCCACCGTACATGATGCGATGACCAGACACGTCCTGTGCATGGTGATCGAATATGGCCTATGCCCTGAACCATTCTCGCCTTGAAACCGCTCAGACTAATCTCTGGGCTACGATCGCGTCGCCGGTATGTCATCTGGCCCCAGGCGGCCTCCCGCACCTCGCCCATCCCCGTTTTGTCGAGAAACATACCTCGCTTCAATCAAGCGCGCTCCGTGAGTGCCCTCCATCATTTTGGCCAGCATTGGCTCCAGCTCCTCCCAGGCGACGGGTGATCGCGACGCCAGCTTCAAACGGCCCGCGTCCACGTCTTCCCTGCCCGGTCTGCATCCCGCGCCAATACGGGTCGCTGGATCGCTCCAGGACGTCGGTCGCCCTCCCGTGATCTGGCGAGCCGCGATCCCAGCGCGACCCTGCTGCAGGCCGAGCCAGCCCCGCGCTCTCGAACAAGGTTGCCGCGCTCGTGTTGGCCCGTGCTGAAACGAATGCACCGCCGGTCGGACGACATCAAACGTGATAGGCCTGTCGCCCGGCGAGGCTGCTCGCGTCGGTGCGTTTGCCAGGCCCGCGTTTTGCCCGCGCCGCGATGGCCGGATTCGGGCGCGAGCAGGCATGGTGGCGCGAGCGGCACAACGATCCTGGCCTCGTGCCGCAATGAAGGTCGTCGGCGCGGTGACGTCGCCGCCCGTGCAGATGCGCGGGCGCAGGGCGCGCAGGCTGTTCGCGGGCGAGAAGGAAGAGCCGGAGAGGAGGTGAGTAGACACGCTCGGGAGCGGGGGGCGGTGCCTGGCGGGCGGGATCGCGCTGCTCGCGACCGCCCCGTATTGGCTTAATTGAGCGACGGCAGGCGGGCAGGATTCGTGGGCGGGATATCGGGCTGGAGGCAATTATCCGGATTCGGGGGACGGGACTAGCCGCTTAAGGTGCGCCCTCGTTGGCAAGACATCATTCGGACATTTGACAGACAGATATGATTATTGCAGCTTGCTCCTTTTGCCTGCTCGATTTCGTCCGTTTTCCGTCAACGCTCGACCTCGTCTTGGTGGCAGTGAGCCGTGCCTGGTCTCTCGACAGTAGCGCTCTCCGCGACTACATATGTATGGCGATCATCCTCCTATCCGTGCATTAGCCTCGCTCGCCTCTCCATGTCCGACCGCCGTGCCCAGCAGTACCCTCAAGGCCCGAACGTCGCCCTCGCCTCGCACACCCAGTGGCCCGGCAGCGCATACCCCTCCTCCTACGCCTCCCAGGAGTACTCCTCTGCCTACCCCGCCCACCCCTCCCTCCGCCACGCCAGCCACTCCGCCACCGTGCCCTCCTCCTACGACGCCATGTCGTCTCAGGCGCAGGCTATTGCCTCCCAGTACCAGTACCCCGCCACCGACGGCATCCACTACTCCCACCTCCCCACCTCCGACCGCCGCTCCTCCCTCACCGTCGCCCCATACGGCTCCTACCCCCTTGACGCCCCCTCGGCCCACGCCCACTCCCCTACCCGTGCGCCCCCGCACAACCACTCCCCGCACCACTCCTACTCCTCCCACTCCCCGCACGCGAACGGCCTCTCCCACTCCCCACCCCACTCGCACGCCTACCCGCCCTCGGCCGCCATGGGCAGCCCTTACGGCGCGCCACTGTCGTCATCCCCGCAGGCCTCCTCCGCGATGTCCAGCATGGCAACCCCGCCCTACGCGTCCTCGTCCCCGGGCGGGAGCGCGTACGCCCAGGCCGGCTCGCAGTACCCGGCCTCGCCCCCGCGGCCGTTCGCGTGCGACATGTGCGCGCTCTCCTTCAACCGCCAGCACGACCTCAAGCGCCACCGCGACACGCACACGGGCGAGAAGCCGTTCTTCTGCAACGGCGGGTGCGGGAAGACGTTCACGAGGAAGGACGCGCTGAAGCGGCATCAGGTACGCAGTCGTGCTTCTCTCGCGCCCCGCCCCCGTCCCGTCCTTCTGTCCTTCCCGCGAGCTTCCCGACGCTGACCGTCGCCCGGTCCCCTTGTCAGCTGGTCAAGCGCTGCGGCATCGATGAGAGTAGTTCGTAAGCGAGAGCTTAATGGGACGGTCGGGAACCGGGAATCCATCCACATCTGTGAGTCTCGGTTGTCATCTGTGCTGCCTGGCGGGCGCTGACGGACTGGTGGGATGTGCAGATTCTACTTCCACTAATTGCCGGCACGAGCCTTAGCCTACATCCCAGCGTTTTTGACGTATCTGTCTCCGGTGTATTGGTACACATTGTAAAAGTATCGCTGACATGGACAGTACTGCACGGCCGAGTAGACGTTATTAGCTGCTCTGTAGTTTGTGTAGACTCGCAGTAACTGTATCTTACCACTACCCCACAAAGACCATATCCCCGCGCACGACGCCGGTCTGTTTTCACTTGGAATCTGCGGGCTTTGCCGCCGGCTCGATCTCCCGCTGGAGGATCCACGCGTCGTGGGGCGTGATCTTCTTGTAGTAGTTTGTGTACAAGCCGACCTCCTTGAAGCCGTGGCGTTCGTAGAACCGCTTCGCGTCATCGTTCGACACCTGCACATGGAGGTAGATCGACGTGATCTTGCGCGGCGTGTACGCCGCGGCCGAGTCCACGAGCTGCTGCAGGCTACGGGCGCCGATCCCTCGCGACCGGTATGGCTGGGGGGACGACGATCGGCATGCGAGGGCGGGAGGTTACGAGAAGGGATGGAGACGGCAAACTCACCGCGAGGACTGCGAGGGTCATGAGGTAGAGCTTCGTCTCTTCTCCCTGAGTCTCCATGCGGCAGCACATGGTCCCAATCGGAATGTCATTGTAGTACACTGGAAAAGAGAGAAAGTTGAAGGGTCGGACACGGCCAGGGAAGATCGTCGGACGCACCGAGTTGGCAAAAGTCCTCTACCTCGGGCAGGACGATGTCATTGTAGAACTTTTCGCTGTACTTGATCGGGAAGAGCACGGAGTTGAGCTTTCGGACAGTGCCTGGGACGGGAGGTGAGGGGTTATGCTGCGATGGACGCGATGGGGGACGAACCGAGGTTGTTGTGGGTGACGGACGCGAAGGAGACCCGCGTCGGGGACGGACGCGACATGGAGGAGGGCACGGCGCGCGGTGAGGGAGGCGTCCGCGCGGGCCGGCGTCAGAGTGTGGACGCCACGTGTGGCGCCCGCGCGGGGGTCTCCGCGAACTTGCCGCTTGGACCACCGCCGCGTTCCAGCCAGGGAGCGGTTCTCTTCGAATGGAACGTCGACGGGTGCCAGAACCACCCCTGTGGCCCCTTTCCGCTGCTATGATCTCTATCGCGATCCCACAGCCTGGCTCGCTCTCAGCTCTGCACTCTCAGTCCTTGTCTTATCTCGCTGGTAATCGAGACGCCATTGGACGGTATCGAGCACGGATGATCCCGATTTTCTAGGTGGTCTGCAAGGCGTCCAGATGAACGAAGACAAGCCCTCTGGATGACATAGATATCAGCACGAGACGATCTCACCCGCCCAGCTGCGCACTGATCTCATGTTACACTTACATTCACCATCCCTCCGCGCCGTCTCCCCTGTCTCGTGCCTCTCTAGCACCGGAAGACAAATCGCCCGCTTTGGTTTAGGACCCAAGACGCTCCCAGGTGTCGCCCACGCCCGTCTTGTTCTTCTTGTTGCCATCGGAACATCCGGTCCCCCGCTTGATCCTAGCTCACTCCGCACCATGGCACATGCCGTTACTACTGTCTGCAAGCAGCGCACGACCTGTTCATTCCGCGACCTCATCAACGGCCCCTGGACAACTCTGCGCTTCTCGCTTCATCACAACTGCAAGTCTTGCCTCTTGTGATCTGAAGACCCGTACGTGAGACCGTCTGTATCTTCTCTCCGAATGCCTCTGACTGCTGGACGCTGATCTCGGCCCGCGCATCTTGGCCCGCTCTAAAACAGGTCTCATGAGGCTATAGCGATTGCCGCTCCCTCCCAATACACACGATTGCGTCGCGGTGCTCGTCGACCCCTCTCGACATGAGCGACGCCCACGTCCATCAAGACCGAAACCACATCGGCCTCCCGGGTTGGACCGAGCCCATTCGCACGTACGTGTACTTGCGTGCGCACCCGACTTAGCTTCGATCCTTAGCTCCAACCCCTTTTGATACTTCGCAAACTTTGTGGCACTCCGCTGTCTGCTCGTTCATGTTCGTCCACGCGCGCTCATGTGGCTCACGCACTGCGCCCCGCAACTCTCTTCTCGGCCGGAGCCACTGCTACTTCCACCGAATGTCTACAGGGCCGCAGCGTGGACATCCCGCTACTCTGCTGTCACTGTGCCCCGGGAGAGATTGCTCATCAGCCCTAGAGTCCATTCGGAGTCGCCGAACCGCTGACCTGCAGCTGACCTTCTCCTTCTAGCCCTCGCCAGTCCGCTCCCTTTGAGACAAGGGCGGTCTTCCCGGGCCCTCAGCCCGGACGGCACCTTCCGACCCGCGGCTGACGTCGACGTTCCGGCTGCTGCAAGACCCTGGCCTCCGTCCGCCTCGGCACGAGCCCCTCGCCCCCGTCGGACCCTTGACTGCGCCCACTGAGCACTGAGCTCTGCCGTCCCGTCATCCGCAGCCCATTTGTAATGGGCCAGAGCCCACAGAAGCCGGTTGCGGTCTCAAACCACCGCCGGGGTGTCCCGCCGGACCGCCAGCACTCGCCCCGGCCGCTCGTCCCTATGGACACGGAACAGCGCGCTGCCGACGAAGCCCACTCCGACTTCCGTCCGAGGCGACCGCGCCCCGCGCCCCGCGCACGCGCACGCGCCCACGGCAACGGCATCGACGCATCCAGCACCGCGCATCTCTGCTTCGTCTTCCTGATGGGCCCCCCGACGCTCTGGGAGCCCGTCTTTCCCTGGAAGCCTATCGATATCGACTCGAATCTGTCGCGTCGCACGCATCTCGGCAACCGCGCGCCCCTGGCGCAGAGGCAGGGGGCTCCAGTATGCCCTCCAGGGGGGTCCGCTTATCGGCGCGCACACGGCCCTGGGGCAGAAGCCTCCTTGCTCCGGGATCGCGTCGCCGGCTCGCTGGGTGAACCACCCAGGTCTCCCACGGGATTCCCGGCCCTCTGCTGGCTTCGTTCCCTCGCGGCGGACCGCTCTCGTCCTGGCGTCCCAGCATCCGTCCGCGATCGTGCCGCTGGTTTGGTGACCTCTCTAAATACAGGTAATAGACCCAGTGGGCTTTTTTGCCACAGTGTCTCAGATGATACAGTCCCAAGACCAGGACACCATTCGTACCCGAACGCTCAGCATCTTGGTCTACGCAACCCCTTCGCCGTGGACATCGACTTCACGGATACTATGGGAATGCGCTGGCTGAGGCGGCCGCTTCAAGTTCCACGCCAGATATCTAGTGCGGTGCAACCTTGAGCATGCCGTACGTACGTATTACATCGTTCACGTCGGCCTGGGTGACAAGACGAACGTCCTTCATCACCGCCAGGCCGACAGACTCTTGCTTGCACGCTTCCAGAGCAGAGCTCCCTTGTACAGGTGAGCGTCCGTTCACGTCCACTCGGAACGGCACTTGTCCCTGATCGTCACACCAGTCTTGTCACCATTCCCATCCCGTTGATACAGGACCCGAAGGGCAGCCCTGCCCACAGCGGCGTGCGATCAAGCCGCACGCCAAAGTAATGCTGATTAAAAGCATATTCGGCCCCGACCCTTCAAGCCGAACGTCGCTTTGAACGCGGGAGTCCTGACTATGCATTGTGGGCGTCGGCACCATCGAGGCGTTTGTCATACGTCACCCGCGACGCCATTTCGCCCTCGCTACCCTGCCATATCTCGCTTCAGAAGGCACCCCGCGTCATGTCCAGCCCGGGATGTCACGCTACCATCGCTGGCAAGAGCTGCGGAGCGCGTCAGGTGACCAAGCGAAGTCAATGCTGGTGCTCGCCAACCATCACTTTCCCGCTGTGCCCTGGCGCCGCGGACCAAGATTGTCGTGCGGCAGACCAGAACCGTAAGTCTTGTGGTTTCTAGTGCAAAAACTCTCTCTTGACGCCGACCGGACATCGCGCCATTGGCAGATTGGCAGAGGACCACTTTGGTCACCCACGGCCCACCGGGCACCTTCTCACATCATCTGCGGAATTCGCACTTCGTCTCCCGCTATGCTCGCTCCTCCGCCCTGGCGCTGCGCTCGCTGTCTCCATCGCGAAAGACCCTGCACCTTGCACAGTCCGACGACTCATCCTCACCCAGAATAGCAATGCGCTGGTGCATACTGGCATCGCCCACACCACAGACAAGACCCCGGACCCTGCGCCCGCAGGCCGGGACATCCTCATCTTCGCACCCATCCACCCTCGCACTGACGCAATCGCGCAGTGCCGCTCGCAGAGGGCCCTATCTCGTAAGGGCGACCGGCGTCGGGCGGTCTGGCGGTGCACGACTGCCCCCCTCCAGCTAGGCTGTTCTCGGGCGTCCAGCACTCAGCGCGTATCTCCCCGCGGTGGGCCCACTCCTGGGTTAGCATTGGCACCCCTGGCGCCGCCGCGGGAGTCATCCTTTGTGGCGGCCGCGTCCACCCATTGGTGCGAGTTGCAACACGTCCTGTTCCCGTTCCTCCGCCGGCGCCAAGCCGCTCAGCGCGGTCCCAAGCAAACGCGACGTGAGCTCTTTGCGGGCCAAGGGGAGGGACGCTGTCGCCGCCCGTCGTGTCGACTGTCACCACGCCTGGGGTGCAGTGCACGCACGGCGCTCGAAAATCCACAGAGCACGTCTTCCAGGCGACCTGCCCGTGTTCGGCACCCTCGAGCACGGCCGCGGACAAGTCGAACCCCGCGCTTCTTCCGAGGCGTCCGGGCGGGTCTCGTCGCCCGCCTGCTGCGACGCCGCTCTGTCTCGACCGCGACCGCGACCTCGACCTCGACCTCGACCTCGCCCCGCTGACGACGCGTCCGCTCCGCGCGGTGTGTCCAAGGTGCCGACGTGCGCGCGCCGCACCGTGGTCGTCTGCGGGGACGCGAAGAGGGGTCGGGCGGTGTCGCGACTGGCGACGAAGGCGCGGCGGCCCCGACGGTGCAAGCCTCTAACCCCAAACCCCAAACCCCGCCGCCTTCCAGAAGGCCCGCAGGCGCGGGGTGGGCATCGAAGAACGGGCCCGCGCGGATCCTCCCACAGCCGCTGCCCTCGTGCGCGCGTGCCCCGCTCGTCGCCGAGAGGTGCGTGGCCCCCGTCCTTCGTGGGTCGGCCCCGAGGCGCCGCACGGACGAGTCGCGAAGGCTCCCGCGGGGAGGCGAGGAATGGAACGCGCTCGGATGCGGACTGTTTAGCATCCGCCGTCCCGCACCGGGCGAGACCTCGCTGCCTTCGGCCGCTGTTCCTCGCCTTCCTCGCCTTCGGCCTCCGCCCGGGGATAACCGGTGCCGGTTTTGGCCCCAAACCGGGCGAATTCTGCGCGCACTGGGCCCCGTCCGCACCGCACCCGCTGCGACGCCCTAGCACGCTCGTGGCCGCTGCTCCCTTGATCCCGTCGGCGCTGGGACGCGTCCCGGATCAAAACCGCTGGGGACCTCGGTCTTGCTCCACCTCCTTAACGTATTGCCGCGCTCCCCCACGGTCTCTCGGGCCTCAGCGCCGTCAGCTCTCTGCGCTAGCGTGCAGCGTGCTCCTTCCGCGCGGTTCGCGGCCGCCAAAGTCCGAGCGCGTCGGGGGCGGGCCTCGACGCCGAGGGTTGGTGACCCCCGGTGGCTCACCGGTACCGTGCGCGTGCCTGCGAGGTCTCAGAGTCTTCTTCTACTTCGATTTTTCCACTGCGCTCGTGGCCGATGGATCAGCACTAGGACGCCGTGCCGAGGCCTGCACCGACGCCAAGGGGGCGCGAGAACCCACGACTGGCGGGGCGAGCGGGCCTCGGGGCACTGGGCCGTCCGCTTGGGCGTGCGGAGGTTTGGGAGCTGGATGCACGAGCTCACAGAGGTGCTGGTTTTGCATGCACGTGTCGCTGGTTTAGGCCCATCTTGCCCTGTGCTCCCGTGCACGCCGTGGACGTTATCGCACGCTGCAATACTACATTGTTCAACCGACGCCTGTCTGCACAAGCATCCTTCGTGGTGCTCAATGCACGATAAGGTTAGCTGACGGTCTCGGAGGCTCAGGTGATGTATCACAGTGTTGGCGAGCCTCCCGCCGATGTCTAAAAGTAATAAGGCTCAGGAATGTCAGGCTCAACTTAATTTATGTCTCTTCAGCAGATTCTTCTAACGCAGCCCCTTCAGACCTGCACACAACTGTCCGACGGATGATCTTAAATAGCTTCCGCGGTCGACCACCATAACCCAGCACAAGCAAGCAGCGGTCCGGACGCACCTCGGTCAATAAAGAACGCTCGCGGGACAAGGGCGACCAGGAACGGCGGGGGGCGCGAGCCGAGCCGTTAGCTAGAACGTGTATCTGAATCGCCGCGTGTCCCGCGCGCATCAATCGCGCACGGAACCCTCGTCCCGCGCGTCCAGCGCCACCGACCGCCCGACCCTGATCCCATCGGAATCGCGAGCGAGCATCTTCGCGGCCCGCGGGTCTCGTGGGGGCCCCAAGCGGCCGCCGGCACGCCCCGCGCCTGGGCGCCGGGCGGTGCGCGGGGGTTTGGATCGGTGCGCGCAGATGCGGGTGCGGGTGCGGGGGACGGTGGGACCCGCCAGCTGGTCTCGCTCGATCCCTATGGCGCGGGCTGACCAGGGGGTCGGCGCGGGCCCCCGATGACACCGTTTGCGCGGGACCATGACGCACGCGAATCTCTCGCTTGCGGCCGGGAGGCGAGGCTGGCTAGTGACTAGTAGCTTTTCGTGCATGGCAGTCTGATTTGGGGCGGGGACCAACCAGGAGTGGGGGGCCCGTGAGGGATCAGACGTCCGTCGTCCTCAGCCTGCGATATTCGGTGTTGCCAGGCGCGTTGATGACGGCGGGTGCGGAAGACCTCACGGGGGTTGGTAGAGGCTGGTAGTCGGTTCTCCTAGGTGCGCGAGATGGATTGGTAAGTGCGCACGGAGCACTAGCCACCTCAGCGCACCTGCGCATCGGCATGTTTTCCGTCGCGATAATCAGGGCTGTAGCCATTGGCAACGCAGGTAGAATGACCCAACAGAACTCCCGGACCATGCACGAAAGTTCCAAGTGCGTTTGCTCACAAAACCGCTTAGCCCACTGGATCCATCCCGGACGCAGTGTAAGGGTATAGACGTTTGACGGGCGACGGGCTGGAAATCATACTAGCTCCTTGGAGCTACCCCATAGGTAAATTGTAAGCGAAGCATCCGGGCGAGTCAGTTGGTACTTGGGCAATGGGCTCTTAGCCATGCTCTAAGAAGTTAACTTCTACCCTGGATCCCGTCTTGAGGATGTGGGACCGGGCTTGCCGCCTAGGGTTCGCTCAACGCTGTTCGAACGAAGGCATGGTCCATCACCTCGTACTGGCTTTCCCAAAGAAACCTATTTCCATGCATGTTGCATGCGAGCAAATTCGTCGTATCTCGCTTGAGACAAGCTAATATGCGCAGCAGATCGCTGGCACGCACAAGCGGCCTGCGGACGCTGCGTCGACAATCGAGACGCGTGGAACACCCGCGCGAGAGGGAGGCTCACCGATACGTTCATCCGAGTGATGTGGTGTACGCGATCGCAGTCCGGGTGTATGCTGTTGCGACGATATGCAACTTGACGGCGGACGCTGTCGAAGTGGCCTCCACATCTATTGCTGTCGCGGGAGCATTGGCGAAGCGAGCGAACCGTTTGATACGTGCGCGTAGATGATCGCGACTTTACAAGCACTGGACCAAGTGAGGTCCGGCCGCTAGCGGTTGAAATTTACGGCGCACGTCGTAGGCTGGAGGAGAGCGCGAAAATTAGATGCGCCGATCTGCTCATGAAGTACAAGGCAACCGTACATTTGAGTGGGGTGATAATGGCGAGAGACCTCCGAGCGCGACATCTTCCGAGTCCGTGCATCATCGGCGAGCGTTCGGCTGAAATTAAGACGCGGAGTGACGGGTTTTACTGTGCGCCGCGAAGCGGTCGACGATGTCGTGGCGTGACTCGTGGAAGTATCATTCGGATTTTACAGTGAATCGTGAAACTAGAGATAGAAGCAGACATTAGCACCCTATTAGATGACGGGCGAAGGACGGCTAGCGGTGCGGAGATGATAGAAGAGCGGCGTCCTGGTGCTTGTATGTTGTAATAGTACGAAGAAGCATTGGTGCCAGTGAGACTTCTCGGGGTGTCACATTGCCCGCCGTCGAAAATAGTTCCCCGGATTTGCTCGTGCACGTGTGGACTCTGAAAGGGCCCGTTGGGTTGGGACGGCGTGACTGTCATGCATCCAAGTACGAAGTCAAAGCCCCCGCATTCAAGACGATGGCTCACTGCGAAGGGAGAATGTGATGCATAGCGCGAACGTACTTACTGGAGAATGTACTTACTGTGGACATATTTATGGCGAGTAGAGTAATGACTCGTAGGTGACGTGCGCTCGGAGCCTCGACGATATTGCATGGTTCGTGCACACAGCCTCGTGAGGAGTATGGGGTGAACAAAATACTATATTGTATCAAATAACATCAGCGTCACACAGCATATGAGGACAGGTCCAGCGACGGGCGAGTTACAACATTCAAGAGCAGTGGGACAGCGGTAGATAGAAATACAAGGCACAATACCGAGAGTCCGTCCAGGCTCTTCTGTACCATGTAATGCGATGTGATAACTCAGGATACACAACAATGTGATCGGATGTTCTGGAACATCCAAGAACAGGGTCAGCATATTTCACGACAATTTCCGTTGGTCTGAGCTTACCGATACATTCGACGGGGGTCCGTAACTAAGGTGAAGATTCACCAGCGTGCTTTGGGCGTCTCTTCAATCGAAGGTTTGTGCTTCGGGTTCCTACGCTTGTGCCTGTGGGCCTTGCGCGGGGTAGTGGGGGGCGTGGCAGAAGTGGGAGAATGTGCGGCGGGAAACGAAGAGCCGATGGGAGAGTCGCGGTCGTCGTGCGGGGCGAGAGCGTCTAGGTAGACATCGGCATAGTTCCGGAAGACGCACCGCTCCGAATCCTTCTCGTCGTACTCGGCCATCGTCGCCCACACGCAATGCCAGCCCCTCTCCTCCTCGAACTTGAGAGCGAACGCAGCATGGCGCTGCGTCCACCGGTCCTCACGGGCGTCCGTGCCGAGCCCCCCACCTTTGCCCTGATCGTCCCCGTGCTCCGTTGACTGGAAGGCCTTATCGGAGAGTGTGACCGCGGCGGCATGCGAGACGACGAGGCGGACGTCCGTCGATCCGGACGAGGCGCGAGGGTTCAGCACCGGCGAGTCGGACTCGAGGACCTTGGGCACTCCGCCGTAGTGCGGGTCGTAGCCAACGACGCGAACTTGGAACGCAGAGCCGTCGGAGAAGTGGAGAGTGGTACACGGGTGGGCGCGCGAGCGGCGAACGCGGACGAGCGTACGGCCGATGAGTGTCGCGGGATCGACCCCGAAGCCCTCGCTATGCGGGCAAACGTCGCGCACGAGCGGGCGAGGGCGGCTCGGTGTCGACGGGGCGGAGGTCGACGAGAAGGACGTCTTGATGGGCGGTGGGGTAGACGGTCGTTTGCGCGCGGCGAGGGGGGATGTGGAGGACGTCGGAGAGGTGGAGGGAGAGGTGGACGGGGTGGTCGCGGGGCTGGAGCGGCGGTCGTCAGATGAGCTGTCGATCGCTGGGTCGTAGCTACTCAGACTGGAGCTTGTGTAGGACGACATGGCTGGGGGAGAGTGTGCGCGATCATTCGACCACCAGCTGGGGAGGGGGTGTACGGCAGACCGGCGGAGGCAGAGGAAGGAATCAATGCGGCGGGTGGTGGGAGACTCGAGAGAAGCGGCATAACGCCATCATTAAGACTGTGGCTGCACACACGGCCAAAGCCACCCAAACATCGCGCACCAGCCGGCCCCGCCTGCACCGTTCCATTGTTCTCCTCCGCTCGATACTAGGACCACAATGGGGCTGCACATCCGACTTGGACAATGAGGAGGAAGACGAAGGAGTGCGTGAGTGGACACTCAGTTCTGCCAGCCACTGCCGCGCCCCTCGGTCGAGTTCACGCCACTAGCGGCACGTGTGACCTCGCGCCGCTCAAAGCTCACTCAATGGTTGGCCTGACCATTTCGAACGGAGTTGGTAGCCATCGCGCCAGTTCTCACTTCCTCTGCTGACTGGTTATTCCGGTATGAAACGTCTGGGGAAGGCCTTCGACGACTCGTTTTATGAATACTTGCACGCGACTACCTGAAAGGGCGGAGCTGCACACACCCATGACCGGTTGACCGGCGCCTTGGAAATGGGTTTGCACATGCTCGTGCAAGAGGATTCTCAAGAGAAGGAAGATGATCGTCAGTCTCAGCAAGACTTGGGATCTGGAGTGTGCGGCGGCACAGACGCGCAAACACGGGCCGCCATGCCGCCGACGCGATGGGATGTTTTGCTGCATACTGCTGCCTGCCTGCCTCTCTCCCTCCGGTTTCTCTCACAGCTCTCACAATGTAATGGAACCTGCTCGCGACCTCCCACGTCGACATACCAAGTTTACCCCACCCCATACGCGTCCGCCGCCGACGTCCACGCGCGTTGATTGAGCGTTCACACCCCGATATCCCACACGCGTGGCTCCTCAACTTCTTTGCCATTCGTCTCCCCAGTGGACCTTATGGTCCCTTGTATTGCTCCTGGATGTCCACGCACTCCCATCCCTCCCGAACCCCATTTGACCTCGACATCACATGGACGCAGCGATGGTATTTGTTTCCACAACGAGGTTCTATCTCTCGTTGCCCACCCACCATTTATCCCTCAGGTTTCTATCCCCACATGCCTCCCCAGCCGTCGCATAAATCGCCGCGGCTTCCTCCCCAAGGCCCCGCGGTCCTTCTGCCCTCTCTGCCATCCGTCTCTCCAGTCCCGAGATGTTGTCCGTCATCACCATCGGCCTTCTGGCCTTCGCGGCTTCCGAGACTGTTGCGACTCCCCAGCCGCAACCCATCGCCCTCCAGTCCCGTCCGACACCGAAAGGCCACGCGACTGGCATCCGTCGCCGTGCGCTCTCAGCAATCGGAGTCCCGCTGGAAGACTTCTTCCTGGGCACGGATTTGCAGTGGTTTGGTAATATCTCCGGTGCGTCCCCCCTTCTTCATCTCCTGGACGTCAACAAGTTGTCCTCATGTATGCCGTCGTGATGACAGTTGGTACGCCGCCGCAAGACGTCAGCGTCGTGTTCGACACAGGCTCTTCCTCCCTTGAGTTCGCGACGGACGAGTGCACATCCTGCACTCAGGCCGGCAAGTTCGTCCGTGCGAAGAGCTCCACCTTCAAAGCTGGCACGCGGTCTACCACGCTCAGCTTCGCGACCGGCGTGGGGGTGGACCCAGTCGTGAACAACGATTATGTTCTCACTGTCAAGCAGGCGACAGACTCCGTCACGGTCGGCAACATCACTGCGAAGAACTTGAGCTTCTTCACTATCACGAAACAAACTTCCAAATTCAACCTCGACCCTTTCCTCGGCATTCAAGGAATGGGCTCTAGTGCTGAGGGAATCTTCGCCTTCCTCGTGAACCAAGGACTCCCTTGTAAGCGAGCACAAACGGTCTCTCGAATCACTTCTCACTGGTCTACCTCCAGCCCTGTTCAGCATGTTCTTGACTCCAAACGCCGTTGGGAATGCCGAACTGCTGATCGGTGGTATCGATAACACCAAGTTTAAAGGTGCATTGATAATGACCAATGTTTCTGTGGTGCATCGACTTATTTTCTTTCAGGCAATCTCGTATATACGGAGAACACCGGAAGTGGGGACTGGGAGGCAACAGCTTCACGAATCTCCGTCAACGGTAAGACGAGCTCTGTCCTCAACAAGCGCTTGAACATCGTCTTCGACTCCGGCACCTCCAACATCCTCTTCAGCACCTCCATCGCCAACGCTATGTACGCTTTGATCTCGCCCAACATCAAGCCCTTCGCCGCCGAGCCTGGCGCATACGGTATCCCCTGCTCTCAGATTGGCGGCCTGCCTGCTGTCATCGACCTCACCTTCACCGACCTCAACGGCACCCCCTTCAACCTCACGATCCCGAGCTCGGAGCTCAACGTCGGGCCGTTCGATAGCGACCCTTCGACATGTCAGACGCTCATTAATGCCTTTGACGGCCTCGACCTCGTGGGTGGTTCGGTTTTGAAGCACTACTATTCCGTTTGGGATATTGGCAACCAGCGCCTCGGCTTTGCGCCCAACGGTGAGCTTCCTGCGTGTTTCTGAATGAATCAGTCCTGACAATACACATGCGTGCAGGTTTCTAGGACTATCCCGTGTACGCAGTTTCACGGGTAGCATATAGGCCTCAGTAGACGCACGTCACTGTATCGATAGCGTTCGAATTAAGGGGTCTCTGGATCTTCTACTGTGCCGTTCCGACCAATACTGGCAATATACTCTCCCTTCTCCTCTGCACTTGGGTGATGTCTGTGAATACTGATCATTTGTTCGAGCCTACCCGAAGCTTGAATAGCCAAGCAGTTAATGCTCATGTTCGCCACGTCTGAAGCCATCGCCACCTCCATACCTCAACCCATCGCCTTCCGGTCCCGTAAAACTCCGAAAGGACATATCATTGGCGCTTGCAAGCTCTCTCTGTCCGTGAGGTGCGTCGACATTTCTGACATCCACGTGTCAACAAGATGTCCTCATGTACCCTGGTGGACGCATAGTTGGGATGCTGGCCCAGGAAGTTAGCGTCGTTTTCGACACAGGCTCTTTCACCCTCGAGTTCACGACGTACAAGTTTACCCGTGCCAAGAGTTCTACCTTCGTGGAGGGAAACATGACTCGTATCCTCGAAATCGCGACTGGAGCGGGTGTTGATCCCGTCATAAACAACAACTACGTCCCACCTTCAGATCGGTGACCAATAGCATCACCATAGGGAACATCACCACTCACAATATGAGTCTCTTCACCATCATCGACCAAACGCCGAAGTTCAACCCTCTGTTCTTGGGCATACAGGGTCTAGGTGCGGGATCTTCGCTGCTCTTGAAGATCAGGGAATACCATGTGAATCCTCCAAGCTCAACGACATTCCACAACTACTGATCCGGGCATGTATGCAGCCTTGCTCAGCATGCTCTTGACTCCACAGGTGGTTGGACATGGGTAGGTTCTGGTCGGTGGTATCAACGACACCCTGTGCGGGAGTATGTGTTGATTACTGTTATTCTTTCGTCACCAGGTTCAATATTCCCTTCGTACGCGATCCCGTCTACACTAACGTCGACGACCCCAGTTGTTGCCAGACAAATATGTCGAGGATATCCATCAACGATCAGTCCGTCAGCATCCTCTATGCCCCGCTCACCATCATCGTCAACTCGGGCACGTCCGGCATCGCCTTCACGGTGGACGTCGTCGGGGTCATAAACGCCTTCATTTCACCTTTGATCCAACCTTTCGCCGCTGGGCCTGGTGTATGCGGTCTCCCGTGCAGCGAAATCGACAGCCCTGACGCCGACCGACATCAACAGCAACCCGTTCAAAACTTCAACCTCACGTTCCCGAGATCGGGGCTCAGCGCACAACGTCGGCCCATTCAAGAGCGATCCGTCGACGTGCCACTTTCGGCCCCGTGGCAGGTAGTCAACATTAGCGGCATCCCGAGTGAACGCATAGCCAGCTTGCTTCTAGAGCCCGGGCGAAGCCTTCCTCGCTCGCCTCGACGGGCCTGACACGCGCAACATCGCCGTCAAGGTCGTTGAGCAGTACGGCGCGGACGTGCACGTCCTCCGGTCACAAAGGCTGGGCGCGCCCCCGCCCGGACACGCCGTACCGCGGGCACCAGCTGGTGATCCTGGAGAGCATCGCGGGCGGAGGGGCGCGCACGTCTGCGATGCAGTGCGCCGCGGCGCCGGAAGCTGCCACGGCATGCGACCTCCGCCCAGAGAACATCGTCGTTCTCGACGGATGAGAGCGGATTGGGGCGGAGGACGGCCGGACGGTGAGGAGGGGATGGCGGGAGAGGTGCGGTACCCCTACGATATGATGGTGTATGCGCATATTCCGGGAGCGGAGGGCTTTCACGGTCCGTTCTTCGAAATCTCACTCGAGATATCTGCTTCCGACAAGTGTAGTCCAAGCGTTCCTTCCACTAGTGTCTATTTCATTACATAAGAGAGCGAAGATGACAGCCATCGAAATACTGAATCTAGTATCAAGAAAGGGGAATGGACAAACAGGAAATTCGGCGCATGTTGGTTTCCCAGTCGGCGAGCGTCCCCGACGCCCGCCGACGGTACTTATCCCGAGGACCACGAAAAGGTCTGCACCAGGACGGGCCGCCGCAGCCGCGCCCGCCCTCCATCGGGACCTACCTTTCTAGCAGCCCCAGAGAGCGTCAGCTCCCAACCGCGAAAAACAGAAACCGAACCGCCGCCTATGCGCTTGGGGATCCTCGCCCGGTTGGAGCCCTACTCTTCGGCATTACCCTGCACAAACAGCCCGAAGCCCGAAGTCTGAAATCCAAAACCCGGGGCCAAAAAACCTACCTTCTGGACTCACCTGCCCGCAGATATTCGCCGCCTTCAGGGGTCAGTTGCACACCAGGTACCTGAGCCCCAAGCTCGCGCTTGCCGTCCCGGCTCGACACTGGAGCAAACGGGAACCTTCGTGCGCATGGGGACGGCTTGAGAGAAATAAACCAAACCCCGCTTGAAGTGGAAAGCCCCGTTGAAGGACACCCTGTGGGGAAGAAACTGAAAGGAAGTTAGTGCGGAGGACGAGGAGTGTCACGGAGCGGGAATACCTACACGTCAGTATGGGGATGAATGCAAGTCTTGCTGATAGCGATCGTCGAAGTCAGTGTCGGTGTCGATGGCGGTGTCGAGGTCGAGGTCGAAGTTGAAGTTGAAGTTGAGGTCGAGTCGACGTCGCCGAATGTTGATGGTCGGGCCCCGATGGGATGAACGAGCGATCCAGAGGGCCTTTTATAGACAGAGGACGAGGCGGCGGGCTGTAGTGGCTAGTTTGTTCTGGCAGTCAGCCTCTTCACCGGTCCGTTCTGTGGTGGCGGGCGTACCCAGGGTTTCGAATCATCCCAGCTCCATTGCTTATCGGAAGTATCAAACGACATCCCTTGCGAACGAAGTTCCTTCGGCAGTAGACATACGAGTGCAAGTTTGTCGATGGCAAGCGAGGCTGCATCACACAGACGACGAGATGGTGAACCGTAGCGGCTTTTGTGTCCCCTCAGATGTTCACCCTTCAGCGTGCCTGCATAGCGAGGGATTACGAAAGGTCCCAGCCCCGTTACTCATCGGAAGTGTCAAAGGACCTTGCCTGGAATTGAGCCAGATATCCTCAGATGTCGAGGATTGCCGACATCCGCAACTCCTTGGGTGTAGAAGAGAGCACTACAGCAGGCATACGAACATGAAGCCGCGAGACGCGAGAGGGTTGGGGGGTGCAGAGGAGTGCCCACGGTTTCACAGGGAAGATGGCAAGTTCGCTTTTGCGGTTCATGAATCATGGGAATCATGGGCAGCTGGAATGGCTCTGAGACGAATCTCAAGAGTAACGAGAGCCTCCAGATACGAAGAAGTAGGCTCCGACGTCGCGAGCGTGGCAAGCAAAGGCATGGTAAGATCCAGCACGATCAGAAAGCGGTCATGTAGAGCATCGGACTTGAACCTGCTGAAGGCGTCAGTCCAGTTACTTGATCCAATCCGGGGTCACTTTGATGGCGATGAGATCGGAGTAGCGGAGTCGTGGCACAACTCGTCGCTTATTCAACATTTCGCGGCCCGTCTCTGTATGCACTCCGGGCATTCTTGGTACCACTTGAATATTAGATGTTGGGTCACTTTCACCTTCTCGTGATTACCATATCTTTATTCAAACTCGCTTCAAGGAAGAGGGTGAAGCCTGTGCTAGTCGAAGGAGGTGAGCGCGCTCATCATGCCACGCGAAAGGGATGTTGATGACTAATCCGCTCGTGGCGAGAGCGCTCGACGCATGCCATTTGCGTGGCCATGCATCTTGTCTCATACCAGATTTCAATGTGAGCTTCCTGCGAGTTCTCTTCCTCGAGATCGTTGAGCATACTTAGCCAGGGGCAGGGAGATGCTCGGAATGTGCTTTATGCAAAGCGAACGCCTGCTAGTGCCCGGTCTCATGGACAGAAGGCCCCGCATCAATGCCTATCAATGCGCGCTCATCTCCTATATACGCGGCGTCGGCGCGCGTGTGGTCCTGTGTGGTCCTACATAGTGTGGTCCTGGATGTGCAGGGCCCACGCGAGTCGCGTCCGTCAGTGCTAGCGCCTCAGGCCCGGTTTCCCAGAACCTGACCAAACTGCCTGCATCCCCGCCTGAAACGGTTCGTTTCGACTGAGCTTATGCGGAGGACGATCCTTTCGCGGGATCGTGGTCGTCCATCAAACGAGACCGGGGGATGATAGTGCTTGGCAATCGCCGACGGGGACTCTGCAACAGCCTGTGGCAAGCGGCGGTGCCGCGACATGGCACGCTTTCGCGTGCGGATGCGCTTCCCCTCACCGCCTCCCTCGGCAGACCATCGCGGAGATGGTCCTGAGTGACGCGCACCTCGGAGTAAGTATTATTGCGCGCTCACATCCTGACATATACTTAGTATATGTCAGGATGTGAGCGCGCAAGGAGCGTTCTCCCTCTTTCCCTTTCCTCTTCCGCTTTTCCCCAGTCAACTTGACTTTCGTCGCTCGCTGTCTTATTTGACTCATGGCACGATCTTTACTCTCTGTCTTTCTATCTATACTGGTTGCGGCCGTTTTCATTCCCGAAGTCTTTACCGTGTACGGAGTAGCCCAGCAGGGTATTCAAGCACCGAGGATCTCTGGACCAAGAGTGGAGGATTTCGCGCGGTTTGCAGGAGGCGTCTCATTCAGAATGAGAAGGTCTAGCAATGTCTTGAAGGGCAGTGACAAGTGAGTGTATTCGTTTCACTTCAGACTGGAAGAGCAGGCTTTTACATTCAGATACACCCTTGGGCTATTCCAGAGCGACTCCGAGTCAGCACCAAAAACCTTGATCGTCGAATCCCTGCCCGCTAATGCTTCAACAACTACCGTGCATCTCTTCGTGCGTGCCGACCTCTCCAACGACTTCCACAAGTACCTGCCATGGATCGTCGCCGGGTCCGTGGTCGGTGGGCTCGTACTGGCCTTCCTTTTCGCTGCCCTCTTCATCTATTTCCGCGGTCGACGCTATCGCTCCTTGAGCGCTCCGGCGCCTGAAGGGGCTTCAAACGAGTCAAACGATTATCAGGTTCCCAAACAGTTCCTCATACTCGACGCTCAATTCACTTGGAAGAAAGACCATCACCCAAGCGGGTCGCTGGGGAGTCCATACGTACGCCAGTACAACGATGCGGGTGCACGCCGGCCCCAAGCGAGCGAAGACTCGACTTCAAGCGGCTCGAAACGAGCCAGCCTATTTAGTGGGCGAAAGGGTTCGAAGGGCGACGACATGGAGGAGAGGGCCTTTCTTGTCGAGCGAGCTGCTTCCCCCACGGTGGTCAAGATGACACCCTCGCAAACCACGCCGGCTCCACGTTTCCATCGATCAAACTCGTCAACAGGCTCGATATACGTTCTTGCTACTCCTGCAGCAGCCGCTGCCATAGCCTCTCGACCCTCGACCCGTCGATCTACACTTCCTTCACGCTCGCCTTCACTTTCTGCCTCGACCTCCACGAAGTACGTCCCCATCCTCCCGCCGCCGCCAGCCTCTCCGACCGCCGCTCCCGTTCCTATCTTCACCCGCCAAATCACATCCCCCAAACTCGACATGAACAAGCCGCTTCCGAACCCCTACGAGCAGTATCGCCCCGAGAGCATGTGGATGCTCGAGACCCCCGCGGACGACCTTGTGCGCTCGCTCCCGAACCCGTACGCGCCTTCCGGGTCCACGGACGGGCACGAGCGCGAGGCAGCGCGCGCGGACTCCCCGGAACCGTACGACCGCCTCCCGCCAGTGCCGCCGCTGCGCCTTGGCCAGGGCAAGCGTGGCAGCGCGTCCGACTTTCAATTTCAGGGGTCGCCCACGCCTACGGGCCCGAAGCGGCCGCACCCGCTCCGCATGGCCTCGAACACAAGCATGTCGTCCGGCGACGAGTGTGCGGCACGGGAGGGCGCAGCAAGTACGGCGATGTACGTGCTCCCTGCGATGGACTTTTCGGCATGAGAGGAGTCGCGGCCGTCGTCAAGGGCGTCACAGGGCACGGTGACAGGGAGGACCGCGCGGTAGCATGGACTCCGGCGGGTGGTTGTGATTCTGGTTGTTACAGCTGTTGCCGAAATGATTGCCCGACCAACTCCGATGATACGCGAGCGGCAACACGCACGAACACTCCGAAAAATTCGGAGAAAATCGAAAAGTCCCACCGCGCGTGCGCGAGCTGACGCGAGCTCCGCAAAAAAATCGAAAAATGATGGAAATTGGGAGACTGCGAGAGCGAGGCTGCCAGCACACATACACCACTATTTCTACTTGTTCCCTGCTCGAGCGCTGCATGTACATGCCTTTGCAATCCATGGACGACAGAGATACTGTCATCGTGCTGGCCGGCGCTATGGCACTAGCAGACCTGCGGCAGGCCCATAATTTCAAAGCCCCCCAACAAAGGAACATATCAAACTCCATAGTTCTTGTGTGTGCAGTGAATGTCGACAGGGGGAAGACCGTTTGGGCTGGGAACGGTTTCATCTTGGGCAGCTATCAAAGCAGCGGCTGAGACGGGACGAGGACTGAGACGACTTGAGACGACGTACCATGGCTCCGCGACAGCCCAATCGTAGAACTCAGCACCTGCCACCATCCACCAAACCCTGAGGCATGAGGCCTGCACCATCTGGCACCTGCGCGGTGATCGAAATGCCATTCAATGTGAGGGCGGGGAGGATGGAGAAGCGTCACCTGCAGGCCGCTCAGCCAAGATCCTCTCCACAGCATGCTGCCCGTTCAAAACGCGTTCGTACCGCCTTTGAACGGGTTGTCCTTGCTCGAGCCGTCCGCGAACACGAGCTGTGGGGCCGAAGACTGGGAGGTAATCTGAGCGTGCCACTGATGCCGAACGATCCCGTCGCGTTCAGCTGGCTCCTTTCACAGCTTCTTGTGCGAAACCCCGAGTCGGACGAGGATACGGCGGGCAGCGGCGAGACCATTTGACGCCTTCGACGTTCGTGGAGGTACAACAAAGGGTGGGGAGGAGATATCGTAGATCCTCGAGGACCAGGGGCCAGGGAGCGACGAATCCGGCGGTTTTGAAGTTACTATAATGCCTTGTAGTCGTCCTTTCGTCGTCGCATGGAGCGTGTGGACACTCCGAGAGCTTCAGCAAGGACGACCCGCGACCGGCTTTGAATCAACCGAGTAGATCGCACCAGCCTCGATATCTTGGGAGATAGAGCACCCAGGCATGATAGGGAGTGAAGCAGAGACAAATGGAGTGTATTGGAGGGCACAAAGGCGTTGTACGGAGGCTGCAGGCGACGAGGACGATTTTTCGATTTTTTCGATTTTCTCGTGTGCGTTCGTGCAGCTCGCGTGTGATGCGCGCTCGCGTATCATCGGAGTTGGTCGGGCAATCATTTCGGAAACAGCTGTATGTTCTACTTATTGTTGCGCTTGAATCGCGCGCGGCGTCCTGTCGTTCTTGCTGCTTGTGCTGTCGCATACACGCGTACATGTAGGCTGTCCCATGTTGCGGGTGCGCGCCACACGTACTACCAGATCTGAACACAACACTTCCAGTCGCACCTCCAACGCCGGACTAATCCGCGGACTGCGTCGGATGGTGAGTTCCTTAGCTTGAGAGTCGGGATTACCCCTGCCCAATGCAAGGGAAGTGTTGCCCGACTGGCAGGTTTGCCTAGGGGAGACTCTGGGAGACTACGTGAGTCTTTG
>NW_025954486.1:0-28065 GCF_022376455.1 Epithele typhae | reverse complement strand
CATTGTTCGGGTTTGGGAAAGGCCCCTTTGAAACCTCCGCATCGGCGTACGCGTAAGCATGGCGAGCTGTGAGCGAGGCGCCAGGAATGTCGGCCGGGGTATAGGGGATGGCGTGGGCAATCCAAGGGGTGTTGTAGCCGCTGCAAGAGGGCGTCGGATGTCGACGACTATGGACATTTGGATGGTCCTCTCCCCCGAGCCCAGGACTAGGAGAATGGTGCGAGACCGCGCGAAGCGACTTCGGTGCATTGAGGAGCCGGTGGATGGAGGAAGCGCAGATGACGAGGCGGCAGATAAAGAAGCAGGAGCACGGAAGTGAACGGGAGTGACTTGGAATGGGTGAGATGCGAGATGAGGAAACCTCTACTAGTCCATGTCGAGGTCGGGAAGTCCGAGGGCGGTGTTCCAGTCCGATTTCGTCTGGTGAAAAGGATGAGTCGATTTTTGGGAGGTGGAAGATATGACGCACGAACGGCGTCTTCAGGCACATGTAAGCCTTCTTGCAGCCGTCGAACAATACAAGATACCTATGCGCTTGCCTGACAGACATTCAGTGACGTTGATGATGCTGGAGGGAGCACTTACTTTTTGGCGTATGCGGCCTTGCCTCGTTCGCGGGAGTGTTCATGCAGTTCCGCATTTTGCAACCAATGCTGCCTGAAAAAGCCGAAGAACACCGCGGTTCTCCACATCTCACGCCGCAACAGCTTGCGCTCCTCCCGCCACCTCGTGAGCATCGCATGTATGCGGAACCAGTGGACGCTCTCGACTGTGAACCCGACCTCAGCTGAAGTAGTGTATCCAGGCAGGGTACTCACTCTGGTCCTTGTACCGCTGATGTGCGGCCGTCCCAGCCTTGTCGACAACTGAAAGACTGTCCCAGATCCACGACTGGTCCCCCTGAGCCGAAATGACCATCGCCTTGAGATCGGTTTCTTCGAGCGGATGGACTGCGGGGTCATCCGGTGGCACGCCTAGACGGAGGAGGCATTTGACGACCCTTCGGTACTTGTGTGCTGCCGCCTGCACGTCGCCGCGAGCCGATCCGAGGGTAGAGGAGATCTCTGTGCGCACCCTCTTGCTCCGTGCATGCTTTTTGCTAAGTTTCACAGAGAACGAGAGGATCAGTGCAGTGCGGACCTCGTCGAGCGCTTCCCGGGCCTCATCTCGTCGAATCTTAATCTCCGCTTCCACAAGAGGCACAGCTGGGGTCTCCTTCAGTACCGCTTCATGGAACGAAGAGGGAAGCGCGATATCGGCATTGTAGACCTCTTTCCACAAAGAGGCCTTGCGCTTGGCGCGTGGGGCCTTCCAGGCAGCTTCAGACAGTCGCGGGAAGTTGGTCTTGGGGGCGTCCTCTTCGGAGATCATCAAGGCTGCATCTTGTAGTGCGGGCTGAATGTGGGCGTCCCAGAGTGGGGACCACTCCGCATATCGCTTGAGAAAGTCGGCTTGCTGATCCACAACACTAGACGGGACCCTGCCCTTGAGCATGAGCGCTTTGAGGAGTTTTTCACTGCACATCGTTTGAGTACATGAAAGCGGAGAGTATATGAGAAACCTACCGTTCTACCTGAAGGCGAGCACCCTCGTCGAGGGCTTGCATAATCTTTTCCTCCCGACGGGTTGTTGACGACGCCTTGCGCGCCTTCTGGCTTTTGGTCGCATCCTTTGCATCCGTCACTGATGGGGTATGCACTCGTTCATACTCATCACTATCACAAGCTTGAAGACGCACGCACCCTGCTCGATATTGATATCGTAAATGTTCTCAAGGCTGTCGTGATTCGCCATGTCCACTACTGCGAGTTTGAACGCAGCCTCTTGCTCCTTGAGCTGTGCAAGCCGTTCGGGACTGAACGTGGCCTCGAGAGCTGTAAGATGGCGCTCGAGGTCTGCAATAAACTCTTCACTGGTGTTGTACCTTGCAGAGAGGTCCCGACCTTCATCGACGGTCAGTGCACAATGACCGAAGAACCTATCAAGACATACTCATTGTGTGCAAATGACGGACGTTCTGGTCGTTCCAGATGTCGTTCAGCGCATCGTGACGAGATCCTGGTCCCATCTCCTGTATTCGTGTGGCTAGCTGGTATATAGCAGCCCACATCCGTTCAGACGCTTCACCATCGGTACGTGCAGCGCCGGGGAGGTAGTTGTAAGAGAACTTGTAGCGACAGCTGGCTTGGTGGGCAGGTAGGTGGAACTTGCCAACGGCGATAAGCATGTAAGGAAGTTTCTCCCACTCGGCGACGCTGGGGAGGCACTCCATGAGCTCCGACCAGGTAGACATGAGCTTGTCCATCCGCGTGTCATAGTTCCGGTGATATTGACAATTGATGTCATAGCCGGAGATGAGCATCGGGAGGGTGAGGTACGGCTTGATCGCACTGGCTTCACTGAGGTCTGCGTACTTGAACCTGTTTCTATTATGAACATTGTGGACCGATCTGCAATCGGATGAGGACTTACGCTTCACCTTTGGTCAGGTCGACAACACTGTTTCTCATCGTCATCATGTGTCGGGAGCATGTCATTGCGAGGAGTCCAGAAACAGTACCAGCATAGCGCTGATATCCCATGGCCCCGAACTTGTTGCATGTGGATTCCTGTAATGCGTGAGCTCATGCGCACAGGCTCTTATAGGACACGTACCTCTGCGGGAGCTTCCGCCTCTGCATCCTTGAGAATGGCCGCCGCCTGTTCCTCGTGGACAAAGAACGCTCCGTTGCGTGTCATAGCCTTGTCGTGTGGATCGACAGCTTTCATTTTTTGAAACTGGGAGAAGGTTGCGTCTTTATTATAGAAGAAGGCGTCGAGGTATCTACAACGGCATCAGTCTGGGGCTCGCAGGCTAAGATGAAGAACTCGCCTCTTATCCTCGCCCTCATCTTGCTTCTTCTCGTTGAGATCGGGCGGCTCCGGGACAGTGTTGTTGATCCCTGGCTGCGGACACGAGGAACACAGGGTGGCGAGGACTCCAGCTTCCATCTCGCCTCCCGGGTCGACTCCATTTCGCTTGGTCAACCTGACGAAGGCGTACTGGCGCATCGAAGCCCGCAGTTGTGCATATCGATTCTATTTGGATATGGACTCATCGTCAGATTATGCACGCGACTAAACATAGGGACCCTCACCTCAATCTCGTGCGTTCGAATATTGTCCTTGCTTCGTGCGAGGTAGTTCCAGATGTCGAGAACGGATATTTGCGACTGCAGGGATAGGAGATGAAAGTCACGAAGGGCGGAGATGGTGAAAGCGGTACGTGGCGTGTCCCATGTCGCGGGCCACAGCCCGGCTTGGATGAGCTGCATTGACTCGTGCATTGGCTCTTGCTCGAAGGAGGCATGCGTGCAGAAGGTGACCTCAAACGTCTGCGGACCGTGCGAGTCGACGATGGTCATAGCCCTTTTTTGCTGTGAGGCGAGCGAAACTGGACAGGGAAGGCCACCGTGACCGAGGTGAAGGACGAGGTTGTGTGGGGAGGGCAGTTCCCCAAGGCCCACGCGGTCCCAAAATCCAATGGCTGGGTCCCACTGCTCCACACGGTGATAGGGGAGCCTGCAGTGTTGGGCGACGATACATGTAATGCATAGGGGCAACGGGTACATGCAGTCAAAACATCGGTATACGTGTGTCGCCGCCCCTGCGCGCGTGCCAATCTGGAAAGCGCAAGATGAGCACGGCAGGGGAGCGGCGGGTCCAGCCTCTTGTTCTAACAACGCGTCTTGAACGCGGGAGGCCCACTCGTTCTGGAAATTTGCCATGTGTTCCGCGGCCGTCTGTGACACGGTCACTATATGTTTGTACATACGGGCAGCTGGACGTACCGTCTGTTTCTTTCTCTTCTTGGCCTCTGACGACTGGTTCACCGTGACGTCTGAGTTTGAAGGCGGCCCATCGTATACGCCGCCGTCGTCATCGCCGTCTTCGTCGTCATCGCCATCATCGTCGTCTTCGCCGTCATCGCCGTCTTCGTCACCATCGGTGTCGTCAGTGTCCTCGATCCCAGCCAGGTCGACCGGGTTGTTTGGATGATCGCTGTCAAGTCCAGCCCATGCTCTGCTGGGACCGGCGACGGCCGTGGGGGGAGGTGGGCGGGGACCATCAGGGATCTCCCCAGAGAATGCCTGCGTGCGCGTCCGCTTGAGAGTGTTTAAGAATGCGAGGCCTCGGCGTGACTTCATCGGAGCTCTGGGGATTGAATTTGGCACATGCGAGTTATGCCGAAACATGTAGAACTCACGTGGTTACAAAAAAAGGAAGGCTGGTGTAATGGGAGTTGAGCAGCCGAGAGTCTCAAGGCCAGGACACGCTGTTGCCAAGGGTTAGCAGTGGGGTGTGGTGGTTGAGCCGTGTTACGCACAGTAAGTAAGCCTCTACCGCGGCGAGTGTTGAAGCCGAGGTGGATGTTGAAGACGGAGAATCTGCAGGAACGACGCGCAGAACCAGGTTCTACGACAAAGTGACTCGCCACAAGCACACGATCGTATGACCGGTACGAAGGCGAAGACGGAAAATGCGTTGTAGAACCAGGTTCTACGGTGCAGTAACTCCCGGACGCACACGATCGTATGACCGGTACAGAGCGCGAGAGGGAAAGGAGATATTGGAATGACGAAAGGGAGCAGGGTTAGAGTGGGCAAGAAGAGGAGGACGGGGAGTATGCACGAAGAAGACAGGTGTGAGTAGGAGGACGACGACGACGACAGAGGGGAGAACGGAGGAGCGTGGGACTTGACAACAGGCGGTGATACGATCACCTGACTGGACGCGCTCGCGGTCGGGTTTGTTGATTGTGTTCTTGTTCCCACGCCACGGGGCAGGGAGTCAGAGGCGCCTTCGTCTTCTCGCTCTCTTCTCACCTCCACCACCCCACGGTCCACGTCGCTGCATCCACCACCATTTCAGCCCTCTCCGTCCCCTTCCATCCCACCGTCGAAGCAGACAATAGCGGCTACATAGTCGACTGTTGTCTGTAGACGTCGGCGCCCCAGGGGCACCGATCTCTGCTTTCCCCCCACAGGTCCCCAGGGTATCTCCAGGTCTCCACCCCCAGCTGGCCAGCGGATGTGTGTAGCGCTCTGACGTTGCACGCCCGTGCTCTTTGCTAACACCGTAATGACGCAGCCATCCACAAGACTGCGATCAACATCGCGACATCAAGTCCCCCAAAGCTTCGCCTGAAGCTCGTCAACGTGAGTCGAGCAGGACGTTTGCTGGTGGCGATATGCGCTGATTACGTGGCATTCAGGCCGGGTCCAAGGTTACAAGAAAATCAATTTCCTCGAACGAGTGGTGTGTTTTCTGGGTAAGTCCGTGGGCATGTTTATGTTTCCCCGCTGTTTTCTTATCGCGCGACGTTTCAGCTCCCCTTTTCCGATCCGCCCTGTCAAGTTTGCATCCCTTCCACCCTTTCTCGTCCTCGGATAATCTTCTGGTATGTATGTCAACTCGCTGTTGTACGGGATATTGCTAACACATGTCAAAGATTCTGGTTTGCCGCCCTGTGCTGAATCGTGGACGACGTCTAGTTATCGCCTGCCCCCGGTAAGTTGTTGGTTGGGATGTTTGGTCGCATTTATTGAAGTTTACATCCGCAATGTAGGTTTTACCATCTATGACTCCCAACACTTTCGACGCTCGTGGGGACATGGGCCATTGGTCCCTTACGTTTCGCGCGTCCAGCCCAATCGAGACATCAAGGGTAAGTGTTCTTTGTTATTCACTCGATCCGTAATCTAATACGAATTTCATAGATCGCCCTCCGTTGGGAGAGTGCGGTCCGTTCGATGGATACGTCGCTTCCGACGGGTTCAGCAGCGGTACCATGTTCACGACGCCGAATCAAACTTTTGTACCGCAATTCGGCTTGGCATTTCAGGAGATTAAAACATTCGATGACGGTCTTTGGGGTGCACACGAGTTATCCAGGTGGCCACAGCAATACCATCCGTCCCATATCCACATTGCATGCATCCCGCGGGAAACAAGTGTGTACGCCCCCAAGCACGACATTCTCTGGGTGGGCTGGCTTCCATCCTACTGGACCCGCACGGAGTCCGACTTCGGCCACGTCGGGGTGATGGACAAGTATGTCATCAAGCAACTCGTTGACGCCGCCGATGACGTCCTCCAGTCGTGCGAGGAGTGTGCGAGGGGCCCCGCCGACATCAGGGATAGGTTCAACGCTGTACGCCTGTGCCTGCGAATCACCCTGGACCGCTTACGACTTCTACCTGCCGTCCGCGACGTCGTCTTCTCTCTCGCCGCCCACGTCCAGCGCCTTATCCTATTCCTTGCTGGGATCCATGTCTACATGCAGGTAGTGCTGCCAAGATTAAACACGGGGCAAGACCACCGACTCGACATCCTTGACGTCCTTGGCGCCTACACGAACAACCCAGGCGTGGCACAGCGCTTGCATCTCGCCGGTGTGCCGGTATGGCTACAGCAGGAACGTAGCGCCCCCGTTGCGGTGTACGAGTCCGTGTCCCTCAAGCGCCTTCCGTTTTGGTTCTCCTCCACCCCATCCTTTCCCCGACTTGTTCTGGCCCGCCGTGACTTCGAGGGAACGTTGAACGCCCCAGGAGAGTGGATCGAAATGATGCTGAACACAACACATCGGCAATTGCTCAACGGCTCTCGCCTTGATGCGATGCCCTCAGGAGATGAAGACGGGTGCGCGGCGAAACGGTGGAGGGGCTCCGAGACTTCCACCCCTGGCGTGCGCGATCCGCACGATGCGCAAGCACTCGCACACCCCTTGGTGCCGTCGGCCCCACGTAAGGTCGCGAAGAACCCCGCGGCTCGTGCTCTAGCAGGCGCCAAAAAAGCCGCGGCCCACGCTCTCTCCGGCGCTAGGCCCGTGGAGAAGATCCAGCCCGTCCGCTGCTTCTACGTATCGCTGTCGGTTGCATACGGCACGTGCTGGTTGGAAGCGCTCCGCTCGGTTGGCACGCTGTCGCATCCACCCACGTCTCCCAAGTACTACTGGCCGCCGCCGTGGATATTTGACCGACTGGACAACTTCTCACCCAACGACCCCAAGAGGAGCAGGTACCTCATCCAGTTGATACGTGTCCGCGAGTTCTGCCAGCGCCGATTGTTCGACAGGACGCTCAACGGCGCCCCTTTGGGCATTCAAGCCTGGAGGGATCTCTTGTGGGGCGAGTATGGCGAGCGTGGTTCCGTCAACCCGGCCGTCACGGCGATCGCGGGCTCGTCGTCTGGGTCCTCCTCGTCCCTCCCTACCGGCCGCTCTTCGGGATCGTCTTCGACGTCGGCAAAGCACAAGCAGCCCGCCGACACAAAGCACAAGGCCAAGCGGGCGAAGGAACGAATGAACGTCGCATCTATCTTCGCCGGTGCTTCGCTAGTGCGTTTCGAAAAGGGCGTCGCCGTCAAGTTCGGTGATAGGGAGGTCAAGGAGACGGATATCCTGCAGGACGACGAACTGCTGAGGACACTAGTCTGGGAGACCCACGAGGTCAACTGGCGGTGCGAGCTCCTCGCCCTAGACTCCGTCGTCGTCGGGTCCCGGAACTGGCCTGAAGTGGAACAATGGTGTCGGGAGAGCCTCATCTCCGAGGTCTGGGGTCCCCCTAGTTCGGCGCTTGACATCTTCCCCTCCAACAAGGCGGACAGGACGGCGCTCACAGCCTTCTTGTGGCTTTCGCCAGCCGACCCTGGATGGGAGGTCGGGCGCCCACATCTCCGAGCCCTGCTCGATGTCCAGCAGACTTGGCCGAGGCAGCCGGTGGAACTCGCCGGCGCATTGAAGCGCCTGGAAGATTGTGATCCGTTTGAGTATAGTCGCATCCAGGCTGCAGCGGCGCAGTTCTACGTTGATACATTCATCCGTACGTTCCAACGTCTCCCTGTCCCGCCCGTGCGCCATGCTGCTCCCTTGGCGACGCTTAGCTCGGACATATTTTGATATATACGTTTGCGTAATTTGCTGAAGTGGTAGTTTGATTTGCTTTGTTAGTACAGCCCCGTCTCCGGCGAGCCCGGACTTTGTATGCCCATGTCGTCGCTCTTCGTTAACTCATCTGCTCTTCGCGTTGGTTGTATCTGATCCCGACTGCCTGCTTTCCAATCCGTCCACACCCCACCCGCCGTGTTCGAACCTCCAAAATCGCCTACCCCTCTGGTCATCACGTGAGTATCCATTTACGAGTCGAGAGCAGCTCGACTAACTAGCACGACAAGCGAGCCCAGCATGCCTGAGGTGAAGATACGTCTCGAAGAGCAAGAGTTCATTGCGCAGCAGCTTGCTGATCCCGAAGTGCAAGCGACGCTGCAGCAACGTGGGACATACGGGGTGCAAACGACCGTCCGTGACATTCTACTAACACGTTACATGACACGGTTCAACCACCTGCTCCCTGGCGAGCCTGAACAGGTGTACTTGGAACGTCAGAAGCGTCAGAGGGGTCGCGGAAAACCGCGTCGGCAGGCAGAAACCGAAGCGGAGATGAAGGATCGCATGACAATGGCAGGCTCGGTGAGTGTTTAAACTAGTCTATCTGTGCTCTATTGTGATGTTCGATCTTTGTAGCGTATATTGAACCACATCAAGGCCTGGGTGAGGAAGAATGTCCCGGTCGGTGATGCGTCCACGGCGTCTGCTGAATCGGCGACCGCACCAGTGGGTGACCTCAAGCGGGAGGCCGCCCCGCGACTCGGCGCATACAGGGAGTTCCTTAACAGCGATCACCCGGACGTGCCCCAGATGGACGTCACCCTGTCGCGTCCGGAGCGTATGGCTAAATTCAACCGGGAGGGACGTCGGGCGTTCAAAAACCTCGGTGAGGAAGATCGGGCGTTCCTCGAGCGGCAGGTGGAGAAGAAACGCCAGGCGGTTGCGTCCAATGACCGTCTTGACGAACTCCGCCGGCAGTTGTGAGTCCAATTCCCCTACTACGTGTTTTCCAGTTAAATTTTGGTCCAGGTACGTCGTGCAGCTGCGCTCAACCCACCAAGCCAAAATGAAGGGATGGCAGAGAATGACGGGCTGTGTCGGCCTGTCCATGATAGGAGGTCTTGATGAGACGGGCCAGCTATTCATCTCGGTGTGAGTTTGTTGGGTTCGACCTTGGGAATCTTGAAACTAAGCCCTTCACCCAGCGCCACTACTGGGAAGGATCCGACGGGCCGCTCGTTTCCTGCGGCCCTGCAAGACAGTCTCGATGTGCAGCCCACCCGGCTGGAGTCGGAGTTCGCTCACTGGGTGCACAGGATCTTCGACCGTGAGCTGCCTGCGTTCGCATCAGGTGGACGCTGGCCTAAACGTTTTTTAGCCCCCGCGCGCGCAGTGCTTGCAACCTCCCAACTTGGGGCACCCGCCTTGCCAAAGGCTAGCGGGTCGGGGCTGGCTACCGCCGCCATCGCGGCGTCTAGGGCCGCTATCGCGCCTTCGCACTCCTCTCCCGCTAGGATGCAATCCCCTCTGCCAGCCCAGGTGATCTCTCTGCCAGTTGCTTCTACCTCACCACGCGCTACCGGGTTGGTAGAACCGGCCACCTCTTTCCACTCAGTCAGCGCCGTTGCGCCTGCCTCACAACACACGACCTCAGGGGGCGGCACGTCTACGCCCGCGCATTCATCTGACAGCGACCATGTGGCCTCGAACAGTCCTACACTCCCAGGCCCTCCTCGTACCAGTGCTGGGTCGGTGATGTCCGCCGAGCCTACCAACAGCAGTGGACTGGCGCATGGGCTCGATGCCTCCAGCCTCTCCATACCTGTTGCCGCGCTGTCGGAGTTGGCCCCATCGGTGGGCAGGAAAGGGCCCGTGCCACCCCGGTCTCGCCGTCCGCCGGTGACAGCGGCATCCGTGGAGAACGGCACATCCTCTTCCGCGAAGCCCAATACGCGCGCTATCATCCCCAAACTCAATATGTTAGTCCTCTTGCCCATAGCCGGTGATGCTACGATTCTCATGTCACTGCAGGGTTATACCGGCCGGCAGCAAAACCTCGACGAATACCCAGAAGGCTCGCGCCCAGGCGAAGGCGTTCACATCAAAGCCCAGCGCACGGGCCAAACGCCAGGCCAAGATGTGAGTTGTCTTCCGCATTCCGTTTTACTGTTATTGATTTCAAGATACAGGCCAGTCGCCGCTTGTGATCCTAAGGAGGCGGCATGCGAGGACGCTGCAGGGAGCAGGTGGTTCTGCGTCTGTCCTTATGAACGCGTCAAACTTACATCGCAGCAGCGCTGCGCCGGATGACGGAGATCGAAACACCGCACAGGACGCCGCTGTTACTGCTGACGGGTAGGTAACTGCTTCCGTCGGCAGGAGTAATTCCTAACGCGTTGTAGTGCGGAGCCAGGGAAGCGTAAGCGCAAACGTACGGCGAGGGCGGATGGCAAAAGCCCGTGAGTCGCACGTTTTTATTGGCCGCAATGTATCTGACGTTCATGCAGGGATATGTCCGCTGCCAAGCGGCTCGGAAATAGTGGTATTCACAGTGCACCGGGTGGGGGCGGTTGGAATATAGACGGAGGGCGGGAGTGGGCAATTATTCTAGCCAATGCTGGTCCTTAGTAATTTTCTTTGGCCCTTGCGACAGGACGACGGGGGTGAGATGAAACCGCAGACATTGTTTGACGCCGGAGTTGAAATAAGCCTTTCCGGGCTACAGGCCGATCCTGCGGTTCAAGTTTCTCGCATATTCTGAGGTCTAGGGCTGTACTAAATCGCTGCCCAACCAGGCGTATGGGTCTGAGTCGTGCGCCCTAGATCTGTGGCTCGATTTATGGTGATGTCGCTGACGGTCTCTGCTCCGCGGCGTGTATTATCAAATCGCCCACATGCCGCCCGTAAGTCAAACTGGCAGCCTTGTACTGATCCAGGACACCAAGACAACACACAGGGGCAGACCAAAAGGTCTGCGAGCATGCGCTCATCTGGGTTCCCGGTGAAGGCTCCCTGGGGGGAGCGCGGACCCCAGACGCAGATAGGACAACCCCGTTTAGAGACCGAGGTGAGCACGCTCTTTGAGGAGTATTTAAACCCTCCCCCCTCGTTCATGTCTTCACAGAACCACATCATCTGCCCTACTCGCCTTCAACAGCCTTTTTCTTCCTGGTACGCCTTCCCCAGAACCACCCCAGCTTTGCGCTGATGTATGCCCCACAGCTCGACCATGACCGACTTCCAGGCCCGTGTCGCTGCGGTCAACCGATTCCGCACCTTGCTGCTTCCCGCTCAAGGCTCCCCCTCCTCTCAGTACAGTCAAGCGCTCAAAGAACTCTGCTGGCTCGGGCTCGAGCACCGACTCCCTCCTGAACTCGTCAACTATTCTGAAGTGAGACCCCTGTGCCCGAAATGCGGGCGTATCGATTCCCTACGCCCTTTCATGCACTATAAGCCCGACACAGCCGGACAATGGGTATTTCCGTAAGTTCTGAGCTCTTTGATGCCCACCAGCCTGACCGTCTTGCAGTGCGATGCTCGGACCGGGCAGGGTGACGAGACTTGCGGCCCTCGCCGCATTGCTCCGCGCAACCCTGTTACGGTCGCGGAGCGCGGGAGCGCGGAGGTCGGGCGAGTCGGAGACGAGCGGAAAGGCGGGATGGATTAGAGGACGCGCTTGACCTCGGAGAGGCTCGCGGTAGCGGGGAGACGGGAAGGAGAGGCGACGGGGAGGAGCCAGGAGGCAATCGCGTAGCGATACAGTGAAGCGGGCGCGAGAATATAAGTGTGCAAGGTAACCAGTGGCGGACGATCGTATGCTGGGCGTCCGTAGCGGTGCGCGCCGAAGCTCGTAACAGACAGGCGGAGCAGGCCATAACACACCCCCACGAGCGAGGCGCGGTACACGAAGGCGGAGAAGGTGCGGTAAGGTACGGTAACAAACGTACGGTCGGTCAGAATATCGAAGAGCGCGCAGGATAGAGAGAATACAAAAACATCGGGGCGCACGAGGGTTCGGAGCAGGCAACGGGTCGAGAGCGGCAGGCGTACACTGCGCGAGACACCCCCATACTAAGGGCGACGCGGGGACAAGTGCAGCAGCGCGCGCGTCATCGACGACGGCGTCGGGTTCAGCGGAGGAGGCGGGCGCGCGGCGACGAGCGCGAGCGATCATGCAGCGTCGCGCGAGCGGTGGGCGCATGGTCGTCATCGTCCTCGGATCGCGGCTTCTGCAACAGCAGTCCGGCGGGCTCGGGTTCGGTCGGTTCGGTTCGGTCGGTCGGTCGGTCGGTCGTCGGTCGGGTGCGGGATCGCGCGAGCAGCCTCACGGGAGGGTCACGGGGAGTGGGGACGAGGCAGCGGGATCCGAAGCGCGCAGGTCGGAACGCGGATCGGGAGTGGAGTCGGGGCGGATCGAGGGAGTTCGGGTTCAGGCTCGGGCGCGGTCGAATGCGGGCGGGTCCGCACAGGCTGGTCTTCGGCACTCGGGGCAGAGCAACGGCTCGCGGCGAGGCTTCGAGGTCGTGGGTCGTGGGTCGCGGGGCGTTTTCGCTCTTGATGCTCAGGCGCCGGAGCAGAGCGCGAAATGCGGGAGAGGGTTCGGGATGGTCGGCTCACCAGCGCGAGGACAGCGCGGTGCAGGGTGCTCGGATTGCCCTCCGAGTAGGGACACGCGATTGTGTTACGGTCGCGGAGCGCGGGAGCGCGGAGGTCGGGCGAGTCGGAGACGAGCGGAAAGGCGGGATGGATTAGAGGACGCGCTTGACCTCGGAGAGGCTCGCGGTAGCGGGGAGACGGGAAGGAGAGGCGACGGGGAGGAGCCAGGAGGCAATCGCGTAGCGATACAGTGAAGCGGGCGCGAGAATATAAGTGATGCAAGGTAACCAGTGGCGGACGATCGTATGCTGGGCGTCCGTAGCGGGTGCGCGCCGAAGCTCGTAACCAGACAGGCGGAGCAGGCCATAACAAACCCGGTCCCCGAAGACCAGCTTGCTGCTATCGAAGCGCAGCGTGAAGCCGACCGTGTGCGTTTCCCTGTCCCCTAGCGTGTCGCTCTTGACTAACATGCCATAGCTCACCAAGGTGTCCAAGCCGCTGTTCAAAATCTGGCCAATACGCCGGTCAAGAGCAAGGGCAAGGGCAAGGGTATCGCCCTTGTCAACTCCAGCGATGTGGGTGTCTTTCGCTGTCGCGGCTCCCCCTGTTCTGACCTCCGTTAAGGATTCTCCCCTCATTGACTTCCCTTCAAGCGCCAGCCTTAGCCCGTGCTAACTCAGAAGTATACGAAACCGGCAATCGACAAGGGTAAGGCGAAGGCCAACATGAAATCACGCGCGTATGCAGCATACTATATTCCAGGTTCTGATTTCTGACTTTTCGTTAGCCCTCCCCAGTTGTGTGGGTGCCTTCGAGCACCAGCACCACGCCGGAGCAGCTTGAAGCTGATGCGCTGCTCGCTCGTCGCTCAGCCAGGATGAAGTGTTTCCCCCAGACACAACACAGAACGATGCAGCGCTGCTCGGTCGCTCCAGGATCTCCTGGACAACGGGGCATAGTCGACGATGACGAAGTCCCTCCTTGGAAGGCCCGACAACGCCCTGGGCGTGCGTCCGCCGCCTGCAGGTCGCCTAGCGTGGACGATTCTCCCAGCGTGCTGGCCGCTGCTCGCGCAAGCTTACGCAATCTCGGAAGCCGGTCAAGGTGTGTATGTATCCGGTATATGCTCAACAAGAACTGATGGCTGCCTTGTAGGAGTCGCCCCTAAAGGGTTTACTGAGCATCAGCGACAGCGACAACGGTGATGAGCTCTTTGCTTTCGCTGAGAGCGACGACGACACCCCCAGCGATCTCGCCTCCCAGAACCAGGTACAGCAGGCCCTCCTTCGTTCGTCTCCCTATGCTCATATCTTTGCAGGGCTCAAACAAGGAGAACAGCGGTCCTTACGGCAAGGTGCGCTTTCTTCCCCTCCCCTTCGTGTCTAGTAGTTCATGCTATAGCAGGGCCTCGCTCGCGACGGCGACATGGTTACTACAACCTCTGGCAAGCGCCGTTATTCCGTCATCTCCCTCTCTTCGGACGACGAGAACGATGGCCCGCCCCCGCTCAAGACTGTGAAGATCAAGGAGGAACCGACCGAACACGTTCTTCGCGACCTCCTGGAAGTCGCGACCACCCCTTCTACGTCCCACCCGCTTACAGGCCAAGGGCCTGGGGTTACATCCAAGGTCGCTGAGGTGCCCTCGCCCAAGCGACCCTCTGCCGACACGAACACCCTTCTGCCAGCCATTGAGGGCGTCCGGGACCTCCGGCCCTGGCTCGTCGGATCCGAGGTCGTCAACTCGTGGGTCCTTAAGCCCCCGGGCCGTGGAGCTGTCGCGGGGCCGTCGCGCGGCCTCGACGCTTTTCCTCCGTGACGACTACACCGGTGCCAGCGCCAACGCTGCAGAGGTCCAAGCTGCCGTGAAGGCATCTGTAAGTTGCGCCATTTGTGTTCAGTCGTCCCACTCACCGACATCCTGCCTGGTCATCAGCACCTACTCTCCTTGCGGCCTTCGTCGGCCGCTGCCTGCCCCAGGCGGCGCACGCTCTGCGGCCTTTCGACATGAAACTCGACAAGGCCAACGAGGACATCCCCTGGGGTGACAAGCCGTGGGTTCTGACGACCAAAATATACGTAGAGGTGCGCCGACGCCCTGATGTGCGATGCTACATGCTAACGCAGTCTCTCAGGACGATGAAGGTCCGCTCCATCGGATGCAAGGCGTGGCGTCTAAGGTCACAGACATCATCGCGATGGACATCTTCTCGCTCTCCGACATCATGGGGGCCTACGGCTGTGCAAAATTTCAGCTTGGGCACAAGCAGTGCTCTGGGGAAACCACCTGGGAGCCCCGTGACCTTTTCGACACCATCAACATCGGCTGGCCAAAGTGACCACCATTGTACTCGCTCTCCCCACGTAACGCTTGAGTAGGTCCCTCCCCTGCCCACAGATGCAGTTGCTCACGCAGGACACAGGAACATAATCATCTAATCGTGTTGTATGTGCTCCGTCGCCGTGGTGTTGAAAGCCTGTAGCTAGAAGGCGGAACGACCCTGCTGAATGAATACGTATTTGCGTCCTTCGGCCCTGCGCTGCGCTCCGGCACGATATTCCAGCGCCCTCGGCACACAATATCCAGTATCATTATCATCCAGTCCACCTTCGACCTCGCCCAGCTCTCTTCTGAATCATATCAATCTGGTAATAGTCCCTCGCCACCACTCTGTTCCGCAAGATCCCAGTCTCCGCACACTTATCGACAATGAATATCCATGCAATCACCCACTCGCTGCCCCACCGCGGCCCTCGCGCGACCTCGCGCGCTAAGGCCCGTTGGCAGCCCTATGCTTCCAACATTTTGCATGCCACACACTCGCATCCCACACTTCCAAGTCACCTGTCCCGGCTCCTGTTTACTTGCACACCCCCGCTTCTTCATCTGCCACCTCTTCTTCATCCACCGCCCCCTCCACCCAATCTGCGACATCAAGACATCACTGCCATCGCCCGACTCAATCCGGGATGTTCAAAAGTCAAAATATGCCGCAAAACTCGTTGGTGAGTACTTTTTTGATTTAATGTTTATGGAGCGGGCCAGTCCACGAGCAACACTGTGTCATTCCCTGACGCGCTATGTCGTCCTGGCGCACGCGCGAGTGCATCGGCGCGTCGGTCACCCTCGGGTGTCACGCATACCTACTTCTGTCGCGGGCGATAGAACAGATATTCATGGCAACCGTCTTTCCAGATCAAGCCGTGAAAACACCTTCAGACGTTCGGCAAACCGATGACATTCCGGCCGTGTACCTTGTTGGTAACAGTGACGGGCTCTGTGCACAGCCCGACCTCAAGGCCACGTCTTCGTCCGCCGCAATCGCCTCGCAGTCTCGCGCCAATCTTCTCGTCGCGGAACACACAGCTTCTCTCCCCGATATCGTCGTCGACGCACCGCATGTCCTCTCCAATCGCGAGCGGGTGCGAGCCACACTCACAGTCGCCCAAAGGTTCCGTCAGCGGGAATCTGCTTCCGATCAAGGGCTTTGTGCAGAGGTCCTCTGTCGTTCCCGAACGTCCACCGATGTCCTCCAAACCGCGCTTTGCTATCTGGAGGCCGTTCGCGCCAAGATCCCCGACATCCTCCGCACCAAGAAGACTGGATCATCTGTCCTCCGTCGAGCCCAGGATTGTGCAAGGTGTCGTCGGTGAGCCTCGCATTGTCAGCTCTATCTCCCACGATCTCAGCAACACCATTCTAACCGTTTGCGACGGTGACAGGCGACAGAGACATCGACGCCCGCGCATCATGTCGGCCCTCCCTCTGCAGCACTTCTCTGCCCCCGCTTCCCCGCTTCCCCTCCCCCTTGTGTTGTCCCCGCTGCACCTTCCTGGCTTGCCTCATACTCGCCTCCAAGTTTATGCAAGATCGTTCGCAGTCCAATCGTGCGTGGGTGAAGCTTGCACGTCTTCCTCCACGGGAAATCGGGCGCTGCGAATGCGCGCTCGGGGAAGCTCTCGAGTGGCGCCTCTGGGCCGGCCAGATCACTGCCTCATCTTCAACTGTCCACCCTCACCTCGTCGCTTTCTTGCATCCCGGAACCGGCAGCGCCCTCCCTTCCTCCCCAGCACCTTCACACGTGCTCGTGGCTTCATAAGTGCAGCCACGTCGCGAGATGGTCCACGTCGCCGCGTGGCTCTTGCCCTCAGTCGCGGCACGCCTGGACGATCGCGTGTGTGAGCCTCGCGAGAGTCCTCGCGGGCTGAGATCCTCTCCACCCCCTCACCCCACCCGTGGGCTCCACACTGTTCAAACATGTGCGTCGTTCTCCACGCGGTGCACAAGCCCTACTCTACTCACCTCATACCCGCCGCCCTCGACTAGAAGCACCCACCCTCCATCGCGTTCGAGCATATAGTATGCTCCGCGACGTACTTGTGTCGGATGTTCGTCTTCACGCGGCCTCCTCCACCGGCCTCTGGTATATCTACCTGCGATGCCCGCCCAGCCCCCCACAGGTGAGGTCTCCCCTACACTACTGCCTACCCGGTCCCGTTCTAATTCGCCTTCGGTCTCCGGCGCTCTATCCCGGCTTCTATAACCTGACCAACGCCCTCCCACAACCACATCTACCGGCGCATCCTCACTCGTTCTCGCGCCAACGCCCTCTCCCGCGCCCGTATATTTGCGTGCCTCCACGCCTCCTGATGTCGACACGGATGGTATCGGGTCCCGATGACCTCTCCTCGGTTCAAGATGCTACACCGCCGGGTGCGCCTTCTCTTCCCACCGCACAAGGGAAGAGGAAGAGCTCCCGCGTTGGATCGGCGGGAAAGGACGTCCACAGCGGGAAGGGCGCTGGAGCACACGGAGGACCATGGGTGCGTTGCGCCCATTGTCTCCGTGTGTATTTCCAGCGCCCCGAGGTCGCGCGGGCCCGTCGCCTGCAGCACTGGCCCACGCAGGCCCTGTCCCGACCCGGTGAATGTGTCCGGTCGGGACCGCCGCTTGCCATTTCCGCTATCTTACTGTCCCATCCATAGGCTCTTCGGGCAGTCGTCCACGACGACGAGTTGGAGCGCTACCCCGGCCTCTAAAATGCGCCTGTACTTACTTTGCACAACCGTCGACAATGAACAGTTTGTTGTAATCGGTTGTATGGGACCCTTGTGTGCATCTGGTGGAGTCGCGCGTGCAACGGCTGAGTTGCGTGCACCCCTCGCACACGCGACGGAGCCCCGGGCACGTCTTCTGGGGAAGCGGACAGGAAAATACGGTGTGGACGCGAGCGCGCTCGGACTCGCGCTTGGTGCGCGAGCTTGCTACTAGCCGCGCGACAAACATCTCATTAGTGCGCACACCGAGGCGCAGCGAAATATGGGTGCGCGTGGCACGAATTCGTGCTCATGCGTTACACTGACATGTGGACGATGCGGCCCACGCGCGGACTCATGCTCGCATACGTACCACATTCTGCCCCGAGGACGGATACATCCGTACCCGGAACAGATGCATCTGCACTCACAGAACAATAATTATTAAGGGTGTCTATTACATATGATGATGGATGCAACCATCCTGATAAGACCAGGTGCATCTGTACCTGATGAGTAGCTATCGGAACAGATGCACCTGGCGATTAGCTACTGTAGCCTGCACACGCTGACGTCATGTCGCGGTGCATTCCTCTCCCGAATCTAGACTCTGCGGAGTCCAGTGCACGAGTTCTCAATCTTCTGTCAGTACATAGTCCTGCGTCGCCCAGGAATCGCGGGGCTGAAGCTGCGCCGCGACACCATGCTCGCCCTCAACATCCAGCACTTCGGTACCTACAAGGCGATCAGGTTCAGAGTCGTGCACGCGTGCTCGCGCTCCCCTCGCGCGCGCTCTGCCTCGCGTTGGGCGCGTGGCCCCGACGCACGCCGCCGTGCCTCCACCGTGACCGCTCATGGACGTGTGCGCGGGTGCGGCGGCGACGTTCCAGAGGACCCGTGGTTAACGCCTGTAGAGGAGACGTGGCGCGCGGACCTCGAGGTCCGCAAGCGAACAGAAGCGGGCCTGGCGCGGATTTCACCCTACCTTTCGACACGTTCACTGTGTTGCGCCCTCGAGGTGCGTGCTTGCAGCTCCTCTGTTTGCACTCATTTACTGGTGCATGAAAGGGAGTCGCGCGACGTGCGGCGACGCTTGTGTAAGTTTACAGGTTGTCCAGGGTCTGCGCGAGACGTTGCTGCGGTCTTTCTCTATGCCCATTCGATCTTCGGGCTGACCGACGCCCTCTCCTTCTTCGGGCTCAACGACTTGCTTTCTCCCTTCAAGATCGCCTTCGCCAACTTCTCTTGCATGTCGCTGAGCTCACGCTGAACCACGGTCAGATTTGATCGGGGCTCTGAGTGAGCGAAGGCTTGCCTGCAGCGCTTCAAGTTCGTCATCCGACTCAGACGCTTTTGCTTTTGCAGGCGACAAGATCAGGTCCTGCTCATCAGACGAAGTGCTGTATTCATCCTTTTCTTGAAAACGCTTTATAACAGTGTGAAGGTCAGGCGAGCAGCTGCGCTTCTTCACCTCGACGAGGTCAGGGACAGGCGTGTCATCCTCCACCGACAGAGGTCTTGAAGGGAAATGCGTCATCAGGGGTACGATTCCTTGTGCTTGCAGCACAGCTGGGATCGAGGAAGACGCGTGAGCGGTGCTATACGTGGACTAAATCCGAAGAAATGGTAATAAAAGGACGGGGACGTGTGCATATAGCCAGCCTGTAGTCCGGCTCGAACCACGATTATCCGAATACACCTACACCCGCACTCGTCTCGCCTCCGTTCTTTGATCGCGCAAGAGATGAACGCGGACGCACCATATGGCCTGTAGTTGAACACGAAGACCGCGATGCAGCCTTCAGAGGGATCAACCGGCTTGGGTGCCTTGACGTGTTTGCGCTTCGCGACCGTGCGGGGCGAGTGGACGTGACCAAGTCTAGGGTCGGCTTCAGTATGTGAGCAGACATCTGCGCGGGGTTCACTCACCCTACGCCATGCGTCCCGGACATCTTGCTTCGCTCGTGGACAGGCCCCACTCCAGCGAACTGCTCCGAGAGGAAGTCGACCTGGCTCGCGTTGGAACGCACGCGGGTGAGGTTGACTCTGATGGAGCCCAGGTCTCGGTGGATGGGCCCTGCGCCGGCATCGTCGTCTGGGGTCGGTGGGCACCATAGGCTCGAGTTGGGGACGCATATAGCCACATGCAAAACGCACCGGTGGTCATCAGCTCCGAGAACATGAACGCGCGCGCGCCAGCAGCCGTCACTATCCCCGCCTTGCGCCCACACCTCCCCGCACGACACAACTTGCCGACAGAGAGCCGCTGGCCGTCGATGTCGAAGAGGAGGCTGAGGTCGTCGGTGGCTGCGCGATCGTGCCAGTGGATTGCGAAGTTCTGCAGGGCGTGTGAGAACGCTTCGTGTGCAACGATTGGGCGAGGACGGTGCTCACTTTTGCGCTCTCGCTGGGGATGTAGCACGTCGCGAGTCGCCCGTCAGATCCCTGAGGGCGCACAGAGTACTCGGGGAGGGGTTTGCCGTCGCAGGTGATCCAGACCTCGTACAGTTTGTGTATCATGCCGGCGAGGGGGTTGGGGAGAAGGAGGTTCAAGGGGTCGCTACGAGAGATGAGACATGGGCGAGAATGGCAGAGATGAGGAAAATTGACCTGCTCGAGAGCAAAGACGGAAGGTGCCCTACCGCCGCCTCCTGACATGGAAGCCGCGCGACGTCATCGAATCGTGCTCGGTGAAGCACTTTGGAATCTGGTGGCTCGTCGTACTACGCCGGACTAAAAGTTGGAAAGTTGATGCTCATGTCGGACCTCGGGGTTGTAGGGCGCGATCGGGGAGGCAATGTGCTTGGGCTCCTCCTAGTCTCCCCTAGGCAGCCCTTCTACTATCAAAGGTCTGCTAGCAGACGCGCCCCCGATACCGCAGGTCCCCCATTTGAAATTATGCGCTCCCCGTTCTCGACCGGATAAGGAAGCGACTTCCGGATAAGGAAGCCATTACTGGATATGGTACTGGGCTTACGCGAGCGGTCCAGACATCTTGCCACCGCAGGCCGCAGCGCGCGCGACGCGCTCATCGAGCTGGTCTCTCTTGTGCGTCCGCTGCCCTCTCCATGTCGTCCACGCCTCTGCGCTGGAATGACGAGATGGCCTCTCCATTTCGACCCTACCGGCCACCAGATCCCCCTTCAGTCCCGTCCACTCCACTCCGACGCGGTCCCAGACCCTCGACCCCTGCGCAGCGCAGCGTCGTCCCCCACTCTCCGACTTTCTGCACCACACCCACACCCTCCGTCTTTGCAAACTGGGCACACGAGGGCTTTGTTGCCACGCAGTACAGTCCCACCTGCCATGCGTCCCCGCGTTCTCCATCAGTACTAGGTATGTCCTCGCTATCCATCCATGCATCCTCGGGGCTCAACAGTTCCGCCCCCAGCTTCCAAACGTTCGCGCTCGTCCACTAACGCCTCGCGCGAACCCAAGAAGCGTGCCCGAAAGGAGAACATACCCCCGTCCTCCCTTCCCATTCTTTCAGACCCCGCGTCCGCCTTCGCTCTCCCTCTCACCTGTTGCCCAACCTGCGGCCGCGCACCCGACCAGAATACGACTCAGGAAGTGAAGGCGCGGACCACGCGCGGGTATACACGGGCTGGAGACAAGTTGAGTGTTGTTATCAAGAGTATCTATGAGGATGCAAAATGGAACGTGGGCGAGTTCCTGCTGGAGTTGTTTCGTTATGGAGATGATGTACATCGCGAGAGTAGACATGCCCAGGCGGTGTCTACTTTTCTAAGGGGCGTTAATAAAAGTTGTACACCTGCCAAACTGTTGGATTTGTGGATGAGGCACCCCGACGGGCGTAGTACCAGACATGTGGCTGATTCATGGGCTCAAACCAAAGTTTCCGTGGCCATGGAGGATCCGATTCCCGTTCGTGTGGCCCTCACGCGCTTTGCAGTAGATCGTGTGCAACGCATCCTCGTCAAAGAAGCGGAGGCTGCCGTGAAGCCTGATCATGGTCTGCATACCGCACGCAAGCCCACCGCTGATGCTCCTGAAGGCGAGAGGTTGCAGTGGGTCGACATCGGTGCCACTACGTTCAAGACTGCGACTGGCATCATCCAACAGCATCAGCCACTTCTATGGGACCTCCTGGTCTCTGTCGCGGACCGAAATGCGAAGAAGCTGCCTACCGGAGCCGACAACTTGGACCCCGTGACCCTACGCGAACGTCGTCCTCCCGAGCTGGTGAGCGCGTTCTCTCCCGGAGAAGCTCTCGTGCTCATCTGATTAGGTCGTATCCAACGCTATCTCAAGTCTTGACTTCTCCCGGACGAATCGCGCCAGCCTCGTGCCTTCCGCAAACGGCTTCCTCTACTTCTCGCTCTGCGCTCATGCTGAGCAGTTCTCTTACACGTCCCGTCTCGGCCTCACCCCCGCATACTCCACCATACTGCACATGCTCACAAGGCTCGGAGAAGAAGATGCGGCATATGTCCGTGAACTTGGAGCCCGCCCCGAGACCGCTGTCTGCATCATCACAGAAAACGTGCAGAACTACCTCCGGCAGCGCGACGCGTGCGTCGGTCGCGTCAGCGGCATCAGCATTGGCATGGCCGCGACATTTGTAGAGATGCCGCACGTCTCCCCATCAGCCCTCGACTTCGACGACAAGCAGCGTCGGTTGGACGAGAATCTCCGCGCTTCGGTGACAGTCACGCAGCTCTTGAAGCTCATTGATCAAGATCATCTCAGGACGGTCGGGACCCTTGGGCTGTTGCGCACCCTCGTCGATTACATTCCGGAGCTTGCGCGGTACAAGACCGATGTGTCCGCAGTTTATCGCCAAGACGCAAAGAAGATCCCGCTGGCCCCCATGCTTCTCCTGTTCATCCGCTCGGCTCCTGCGCGAAGAATGAGACCATTACTAGCGAGCTCAAGGACGCTCTCATCGACTTCCTCGATCAAACGGGCCAGGACAACACCAAGCCCAAGCGCCGGGTCACCTTCGTCGTTGGCGATGGCCTCACCTTTGACCGCACCATCCAACTCAAGAACTACTTGCGCTTCCACGACAACGACTTCGAGAGCTTCCGGACAATCGAACCTGTTCTCGCACCCTGGCACACCGCATGGACTGACCTCAGTCGCATCGTTTCCACGCACTGGGACAACCTCGTGACCAAGGACCCATCGAAACTCGGGTATAGCGCGGCAAAGCTACACCGACGTCCTCCCTCGAACCTCAAGAAACCTGACTTCAATCAGGCTTTGGAGATTGTGGAGACAACGCACGATGCGCACATTCTGGACTGTTTCCGGTGAGTGGTGACAGGGAAGTTATGTGTTGTAGTTATGCATGATGTTGACGCACCGTGTCCAACAGGGTCTATTACAGCTGTGACGACATCTTCACACACTTTTCGAGTCTCGAAACAGTACCACCCTTCAAATCTCTGGGACGCGACGCTGCCAACGTCTATCATATGTTCTGCACACACCTGGCCGGAGAACGCGCACTTGCGTGTGATATAGGCGCCCACATCACGGTCGACACAGCTCCAGCTGCGGCAGGCTTTGCCACTGCCCATCCAGCCCCCATCACACAAACCGAGACAGGTCCCATTGCAAGTCCTTATGGTGCCTCACTGCAGGATTCCGAGACGGGAACACCCATTCCGGTAGCGGACGCGCGCGCGCGCGCGACCGTGACGGCGCTTACTCTTGAGGGCGGCACTTCGGGACTGGCGCTTACGCCCGGCACGACTCGGAGTTCATCCGCTCTCCCTTCCACGGCACCTGTGCACTTCCACAACAGAGAAGACTGCGCTGCAGGCTGTAAGACAGGTCAGAGTTGCATCCCTCAAGGCACACCATGGCCAGCGCTTGTGCTCCCTCCTGGGCCAGCTGCTCTGGTCGCGGTCGAGTCTGACGGTGCAAGCTCCGACCTCGCTACACCCCCAACTGCAAAGAAGGGGAAGAAGTCACAGAAGCCACCAAAACCCTTCAACGGAGATCGTGTCCTTGCTGATGCGATCGATTTCATGCGCGAAACCTTGACCTTGCGCGAGTGCCTGTTTGCTATTGATGAAGGCGATGTCGGACGTATATACGAGGCTATGAAAGTGAGTCTAATGTTCGTCCTGGACTGCACGACTTGCGCGCTGACCTAGCCATAATGCTGTTAGGTGATGTTGTTTACGTTCGCTGGCTCCCCTCATGGCAACTACACATCCTATCTCCTCGAGTTCTTCTGTGCTCTCGAGCTGGAGTCAAGTGAAGAACTACGCCGTGCCATCCTTTCGAGCCTTGTCGTCAACATCAAGGGGCGTCCCGGGAGCTTTGCAGCTGCCGACTTGATACAGGAGTACTTCAACCGGCTTCTGCAGGCCATTGCGGAGCGAAAAGGGGCAGAGTACAACAGCCCCTTTCTGCGCAATGTCGTCTCCCGCAACCTTCACCACCTATCCCGTCTTCGTGGCGACCTTGGTGCAGGGGTTGGTGTTAAGGTACGGGCGCGCAGGGCGCGCACGTGCCGGATTTCGGTGCCGGAGTTCGGCGTACCGGCCGAATTTCGGCCACGCTGCGAGCAGGGCTCGGGCGTCTTGACTTCGGCGAAGTATTTCGCCGAACTTCGGCCATCAGATCGGGCGATCTGAGACCATACGGACTCTTATGTACTCTACGCGCGTCCCACGGAAGCGAGCTTACCTCTACCCGCACTACCGCTGTATTCGTTACCTCAATCGAAGGTTTGGACGAGTCTGGCACCGGTGCGATCGTATATTGTCATTTTACATCTTTTTTGACTCCCCGCTACCTCTACACGAGGTCTACTGAATACTATGAGTCACAGGTCGCCCCAACAAGACCATTTCGGCGCGTCGTCGTCGTCTGCAGCCCTCGATATGACTGCAGGCGCGACACGCAGCCGTCCCTACACCCCAATCCCGTCTCGCCCTTCGAGCTCAACACTTGCACGCGGCGAAACATCACATTCGCCACGTTCGCATGCTCCCAGCGACGACGACACAACATATCGCCCATCTGCCCGAGTGCGCGACGCCGGAGTGCGAGTGCATGCCGCTATTGTAGCTAGGGATACCAGTCATATTTTTGACACTGTAGCCCAGGGATACCGCTCGGGTGGACTCATATGAGTGGGCGCTTTGTAGCCTCTGTTCCCACTCATATGAGTGCACAGCCACCTGTGTAAGCCGCCTTTCACTGCCTGTCTATAGCATTGTTACTATGCCACTACTATTACTGCTTTATTATCATGTAGCCCAGGCTGCTGCTCATATTAGCCTGTCGCTTAGGCTACCGCTCATATGAGCATGTTACTTAGGCTGCCACTTGTATGAGCATGTTGTTTGGGCTCCCACTCATATGAGCCTGTCACTTAGGCTACCACTTGTATAAGCCTGTTGCTTAGGCTGCCACTCATATTGGCACAGCGCTTATCCCGTGTATTGCCACTGTGGCTACTATAAATTTATATATGTTATAGCCTGCTGCACCTGTATGGTTACAAGCTTTGGTGTGCACCCACTACAGATCCTTAGCATATGAGAGTCGTCCACCATCATTAGCTTTATATACCATTCCCGCACCTACCGTCTCGCTTTGCGATTGCCTCCTAGCTCCTCCCTGTCACCTCTCCTACCCGTCTCCCCCGCTATCATGAGCCTCCCCGAGGTCAAGTGTGTCCCTCTAATCCGACCTGACTTCCTGCTCGTCTCCGACTTGCCCGACCTCCATGCTCCTGCGCTCCGTGACTGTAACATATACATATATACAAACACGTTCTCACCCTTGCTTATGGTTACTAGTATTTTCTCTGAGCACCCATTCATGTCCATGGTATGTACACCAACTCCTGAGTGCCCGTTCTCAATCACACATGTGTGCAGACCACCCACCCTGGTTCATAGTATAGTATGCACTGAGCACCTGCTACTACTATTACACCCCATCCACCAACTGCCACCCTACCCCACTTTGAGTTCTCCACTGTTTGACATTCGCCCAGGATTTTTTTTGTGCCACACATGTCTCCCCATTCTTTGTAATACATCCTATGCATGTGAAGCACACAATGATTCTTGTGCACATATAGCACTCTGAGTGCTCCACTTCCATGGGCATACACACTCTGAATGCCTATTTTTGATGGCTGTATACCCTCCAAGCACCCAATTTCATGGGCATACACACTGCCATAGGCATACTAACTCTGTGTGCCCACATTTGATGGCTCTCCTCCTCCGAGTGCCTGTGTGTGGTGGTCATTCAACTCCGAGCGCCCGCCTGCAGGTGGTCATTCAACTCCGAGCACCCACCTGCAGCCTGGCAGGTGGTCGTTCAACTCCGAGCGCCCGCGTTTGATGGTCATTCAACTCCGAGCGCCCGCCTGCAGGTGGTCATTCAACTCCGAGCACCCATCTGCAGCCTGGCAGGTGGTCGTTCAACTCCGAGCACCTGCATTTGATGGTCATTCAACTCCGGGTGCCTGCCTGCAGGTGGTCATTCAACTCCGAGCGCCCACCTGCAGCCTGGCAGGTGGTCATTCAACTCCGAGCGCCCGCTTTTGATGGTCATTCAACTCCGAGCGCCCGCCTGCAGGTGGTCGTTCAACTCCGAGCGCCCGCGTTTGATGGCTCTCTTCCTCCGAGCGCCCGACTGCCACACCCCGAGCCCGCACCCTCATTACCTTACCCTCCTCCGAGTTCTCCACCGTTCAACGACATCTCGGGCTTGTTTTATGCGCGTTTCTACCCTCTTTCTAACGAGCCGCCCCGTTTCACCATGCGACCCGCCGTCGTCCCGCTGCACGTCGTCTTGTGCGACACAAGATCGCCCCCCACATCACCTACTTGATGCTCCCATCTCTTGACGGTTCGGAGCTCGTTTTTGACGCGGTTAGGTTCGTTCTCTTCCCCTCTTCAAGGCCGTTTCGATGCACCTTTGCGCGCGTTGGTACGCCCAGCCAATTGCCCATGACAGCTGCCGCATTGCCACCTTTTTGCCCTATCTGCATCCTACAGTAGCTAATCGCCAGGTGCATCTGTTCCGATAGCTACTCATCAGGTACAGATGCACCTGGTCTTATCAGGATGGTTGCATCCATCATCATATGTAATAGACACCCTTAATAATTATTGTTCTGTGAGTGCAGATGCATCTGTTCCGGGTACGGATGTATCCGTCCTCGGGGCAGAATGTGGTACGTATGCGAGCATGAGTCCGCGCGTGGGCCGCATCGTCCACATGTCAGTGTAACGCATGAGCACGAATTCGTGCCACGCGCACCCATATTTCGCTGCGCCTCGGTGTGCGCACTAATGAGATGTTTGTCGCGCGGCTAGTAGCAAGCTCGCGCACCAAGCGCGAGTCCGAGCGCGCTCGCGTCCACACCGTATTTTCCTGTCCGCTTCCCCAGAAGACGTGCCCGGGGCTCCGTCGCGTGTGCGAGGGGTGCACGCAACTCAGCCGTTGCACGCGCGACTCCACCAGATGCACACAAGGGTCCCATACAACCGATTACAACAAACTGTTCATTGTCGACGGTTGTGCAAAGTAAGTACAGGCGCATTTTAGAGGCCGGGGTAGCGCTCCAACTCGTCGTCGTGGACGACTGCCCGAAGAGCCTATGGATGGGACAGTAAGATAGCGGAAATGGCAAGCGGCGGTCCCGACCGGACACATTCACCGGGTCGGGACAGGGCCTGCGTGGGCCAGTGCTGCAGGCGACGGGCCCGCGCGACCTCGGGGCGCTGGAAATACACACGGAGACAATGGGCGCAACGCACCCATGGTCCTCCGTGTGCTCCAGCGCCCTTCCCGCTGTGGACGTCCTTTCCCGCCGATCCAACGCGGGAGCTCTTCCTCTTCCCTTGTGCGGTGGGAAGAGAAGGCGCACCCGGCGGTGTAGCATCTTGAACCGAGGAGAGGTCATCGGGACCCGATACCATCCGTGTCGACATCAGGAGGCGTGGAGGCACGCAAATATACGGGCGCGGGAGAGGGCGTTGGCGCGAGAACGAGTGAGGATGCGCCGGTAGATGTGGTTGTGGGAGGGCGTTGGTCAGGTTATAGAAGCCGGGATAGAGCGCCGGAGACCGAAGGCGAATTAGAACGGGACCGGGTAGGCAGTAGTGTAGGGGAGACCTCACCTGTGGGGGGCTGGGCGGGCATCGCAGGTAGATATACCAGAGGCCGGTGGAGGAGGCCGCGTGAAGACGAACATCCGACACAAGTACGTCGCGGAGCATACTATATGCTCGAACGCGATGGAGGGTGGGTGCTTCTAGTCGAGGGCGGCGGGTATGAGGTGAGTAGAGTAGGGCTTGTGCACCGCGTGGAGAACGACGCACATGTTTGAACAGTGTGGAGCCCACGGGTGGGGTGAGGGGGTGGAGAGGATCTCAGCCCGCGAGGACTCTCGCGAGGCTCACACACGCGATCGTCCAGGCGTGCCGCGACTGAGGGCAAGAGCCACGCGGCGACGTGGACCATCTCGCGACGTGGCTGCACTTATGAAGCCACGAG
>NW_025954485.1:0-28160 GCF_022376455.1 Epithele typhae | reverse complement strand
GCGCGTGTGTGTCCAAAGGTGGTATGTGAAACATACGTGTCGTTCCGCGTACTGCGCTATTGACTCTCCATCGTGAGGGGCGTCATGGCCATGGTCGCCGTGGGCAGAAACGGTGCGAGAGAAGCAAAGAGAGCAAGGCTGGCGAGGAGATGCATGGGAAGGGCGGGGGTGGTGATGGTCTCCGTCGAGGACAACCGTCCGCGGAGACGCTCGCGTGGCTGCTTCGCGCTCGCAAAGGCAGGACGCTCCCGCGCTGTCAAAGGACGTCGATACTACTCCGCCAAGTAGATACGTGCGTCATAGCAGTACGTGACTCTCGTCTCCCCTTGGCCTTGGGCATACCATGACCAGCGGTCGCTGCGGTTGTGCTCGATTGCCGCGTGCCCGCGCTTACGGTCATCGGCGACACCATGACAGCCAGTCCTCAACACCTCAGTTCAACGTCACACACCTGCAGAACGCGACGACTAGATCACATGGATGATGCGGTCCAAGTACCTCGTCTCAAAAAAGATGAGAGTGGTCGTGGATGGCTTGGTAACAGGGACAGAAGCAGTCATTGACCGGTGGAGTCGGCAATCGGAGATCCTACACATAAGTAAGTGAGCGTTCGAGAACGTTCAGCATTTCTCCGCTCAACTTGCGCAATAGCACAAGCGATCGATCGGCGGCATATATGCAGCAGCCTGCAGCAGCTCGCCGTCCAGGCTGACTCTTTGCGCGGCGCATGCTGGCTCTATACGAGCGAGCACTAGTTCGGCACGTGCGAGCTTGAATGATATATCACTTCAAGCGTTAGATGTGTCCATCCGGTCGGAGACTGGCGAATCCGGTCGGAAAGCGGTTCCTTCAACGGTCTCGTATCAAACAAGTGATATGACGTTCAAACCGTGTCGAATTCCGCCCAGACGATGTCGGGCCCGGGTCAATGTCTCTGAATAGTTCTGTTGTGTCATTCTCCGTCTCAGCGGGACCGTTACCGCGCCCCGTTTGAACGCTCGAACGAGTTGATCCGGGAGTTGCGCGGGGCGACGTGGTACTCGGCGTTCGGCCGCGGGGCTTGGTGCCGGTGACTCGAGTCGAGTCTCGGAGGAGAGAAGAGATCTGGCTGAGCAGAAACGCTGACGGCCCAGCATCGTCGGCCCGGATTTCGACCTGCCCTTGAGTTTGTGACGAAGTGTGACATGGCCCGGAGGGATAGCAGAACCTGCTTGCTAATACAATTCGCACCACCCTTTGCGTAAGGACCGCTGACCATCTTCCATGCCTGAGCACTATATATCCAAGCTTTCCCCAGCCCCGGTTCCTCGTGCATTCTCGTTGGTTCGTGCGGGCTCAGTCTCCCCGCCCTTCCTCTCCTTCCGCTGGTCTCCCCTTTCCACCTTCGCGGGCTCCCCCTGAAGGCAATGGCTGACACCCCCGGAGACGATCGCACCCTCAGTGGAGACGCCACTCCTCTCCCCGACGCTCATCATGTCGACATTGCGCAGGCAGCAGAGCAGTTTACCCAGCTTCAGCGCGTCCTCTCCATTCGTTCCCAACAAGGCGAGAGCACTCGCTCCGGCCACGAGACCGAAAAGGACATTGAAAAAGGGGACAACGCCGAAACCGCCTTCGACCTTCGTGCTTATCTCACCTCGTCCAATGCAGAGGCCGAACGCGCTGGCCTCTCTCACAAGCACGTGGGTATCACCTGGGAAAACCTCATGGTGAAGGGTATTGGAGGCGAGGGCTTCAAGGTGAGTATTTGCTCCGAGGATCACCAGTCCTCTCCGTTAACCACCTCGCGCACATCTCAGATCTATATCAAGACCTTCGGTCGTAAGTACATGTTATCATATGCGCGCGCACCACCCTCTCACCCACGCACGCGTTGCAGAGGATGCTTTCAACTTCTGGCTTGCACCGTTCCGGTGGGCGCGGTCTCTCGCTGAAACGGCCGTTCCTGCCCTCAAACCCGAGATGCCTCTTTCTACTATCCTGAAGCGGTGAGTACACTCTGCCCTGCGCGTCGCACGGTGAAATCGATGCCAACATATCCCGACAGGCAATCTGGTCTGCTCAAGCCTGGCGAGATGTGCCTTGTTCTCGGCTGCCCAGGGTCGGGCTGCACTACCCTCCTCAAAGCGCTTGCGAATCAGCGCGACGACTACGCTCAGATCGAAGGCGACGTCCACTATGCCGGCATCGACGCCGCGGCCATGGGCAAATACTTCAAGGGCGAGGTCGTCTATAACGAAGAGGATGATCTCCACATCTCCACCCTCACTGTCGCCCAGACCCTCGACTTCGCGCTCTCGCTCAAAACGCCTGGTCCAAATGGCCGACTGCCCGGCATGACGCGCAAGGAGTTCGATGGGTCCATCCGCGACATGCTCCTCCGCATGCTCAACATAACGCACACCTCCAACACCTACGTTGGCGACGAGTTCGTTCGTGGTGTCTCTGGTGGTGAGCGCAAGCGTGTCTCGATCGCGGAGATGATGGCCACCCGTGCGCACGTCCTGTGCTTCGACAACTCGACCCGTGGTCTCGACGCCAGTACTGCACTGGATTTCGTTAAGGCAATGAGGGTCATGACCGATATCCTTGGACAGACCACTTTCGCGACTCTGTAAGTCTCCCGCAGTGTGGGCCAGAAAATGAGTTTTTAACTCGCATGCACAGATACCAAGCCGGCGAGGGTATCTACGACCTCTTCGACAAGGTCCTCGTTCTCGACAAGGGCCGGCAAGTCTACTTCGGCCCTCCTTCTGAGGCTCGTGCCTACTTTGAAAGCCTCGGTTTCAAATCCCTCCCGCGTCAATCGACGCCTGACTACCTTACCGGTTGCACGGACCCCAACGAGCGACAGTTCGCCCCCGGCCGCTCCGAGGTCGACGTTCCCTGCACGCCGGATGCGCTTGAGGAGGCTTTCCGTAACTCACGCTTCGCAGGCGACATGCAGGCGGACCTGGAGAAGTACAAGATGAAGATGGAGACGGACCGGAGCGACCAAGAGGCGTTCCGCAACGCCGTGCTCGCAGACAAGAAGAAGGGTGTGTCGAAGAAGAGCCCGTACACACTCGGCTTCACTGGCCAGGTCAAGTCGCTCTTCCTCCGGCGGTTCCGCATGAAGCTCCAGGACCGCTTCCAGCTTATCACTAGCTTCACGCTCTCGACCGCGCTCGCGCTGCTCATCGGTGCCGCTTACTACAACCTCCAGCTCACCTCCGCGGGCGCGTTCACGCGTGGGTCCGTCGTCTTCGCCGGCCTCCTGACCTGCGCGCTAGACACGTTCGGTGAGATGCCGTCGCAGATGCTCGGCCGGCCCATCCTCAAGAAGCAAGTCAACTACGCGCTATACCGCCCGGCGGCGGTCGCCATCGCGAACACGCTGTCAGACATCCCCTTCTCGGCCGTGCGGATCTTCATCTACAACATCATCATCTACTTCATGGCGAACCTGTCGCGGTCGGCGGGCGGCTTCTTCACGTATCACCTATTCATCTACATGGCTTTCCTCACTATGCAGGGCTTCTTCCGGACGTTCGGTATCATCTGCACCAACTTCGACTCCGCGTTCCGTCTGGCCACGTTCTTCATCCCGAACATGATCCAGTACGCCGGGTACATGATCCCTGTCTTCCAGATGAAGCGTTGGTTGTTCTGGATCTACTACATCAACCCGGTCGGTTATGCGTTCGTCGGTGCCTTCGAGAACGAGTTCTCGCGGATCAGCATGGTGTGCGACGGCAGCTCCATCGTCCCCCGGAATCTCCCAGGCGGCACCAAGTACCCCAGCGGCCTCGGACCCAACCAGGTCTGCACGCTCTTTGGTGCCGAGCCCGGTAATGACATCGTCAGCGGCGCCGCGTACGTTCGCGAAGGCTACGGCCTCGACGTTAAGGACATCTGGCGGCGCAACTTCCTCGTCCTCCTCGGCTTCCTGATCCTCTTCCAGGTCACCCAGGTTGTTCTCATCGAGCTGTTCCCCAACTTCGGCGGCGGCGGGTCGGCCACTATCTACGTGGAGGAGACGGAGGAGACGCACAAGCTCAACGAGCGGTTGCGCGAAAGGAGGGAACAGAAGAATTCGAACCGTAAGGCGGCGCTTGGGAGGGGCGACGAAAAAGTGGACCTCGAGGCCGGCGATGTCGATGCTGATGGGTGAGTCTACGAGACCTTTGCTGTTGTCGACGTGCAATTGACTGTAATGTTACAGCAAGACAACCCAGTTCCACGGCCGACCCTTCACTTGGGAGAACATCAACTACCACGTCCCCGTCCCCGGCGGCACTCGTCGTCTGCTCCACGATGTTTTCGGCTACGTCAAGCCTGGCACTATGACCGCTCTCATGGGTGCCTCTGGCGCTGGCAAGACCACCTGTCTCGATGTCCTTGCGCAGCGCAAGAACCTGGGCGTTGTCTCAGGCACTCTGCTCCTCGATGGCAAGCCCCTCGACCTTGACTTCGCTCGCAACACCGCGTACGCCGAGCAGATGGACGTTCACGAGGGTTCCGCCACCATCCGTGAAGCCATGCGCTTCTCCGCTTACCTCCGCCAACCGGCCGACATCTCCAAGGAAGAGAAGGACAAGTATGTCGAGGAGATGATCGAGGTGCTCGAGCTTCAGGACCTCGCCGACGCCGTTATCTTCTCCCTCTCTGTCGAGGCTCGCAAGCGGCTCACCATCGGTGTCGAGCTCGCGTCCCGCCCCTCGCTGCTCTTCCTTGACGAGCCCACCTCCGGTCTCGACGGCCAATCTGCGTGGAACCTCGTCCGCTTCCTCCGCAAGCTCGCAGACAACGGCCAGGCCATCCTCTGCACGATCCACCAGCCCTCGTCGCTCCTCATCCAGACCTTCGACAAGCTCCTCCTGCTCGAGCGCGGCGGCGAGACCGTCTACTTCGGCGGCGTCGGGCCCGACTGCCGCACTCTCCGCGACTACTTCGCGCGCCACGGCGCCGTCTGCCCGCCGACCGTCAACCCTGCCGAATACATGCTGGACGCGATCGGCGCCGGGCTCGCGCCTCGGGTCGGCGACCGCGACTGGAAGGACCACTGGCTGGAGTCGGAGGAGCGCGCGGAGGCCGTCGCGGAGATCGAGCGCATCAAGCTGAGCACGGCGAACGACGGCGAGATACCGAAGAAGGTGACGATGTACGCGACGCCGTTCTGGCACCAGCTCCGGTACGTCGTCGACCGGAACAACAAGAAGCTGTGGCGCTCGCCCGACTACGTGTTCAGCCGGCTGTTCGTGCACGCGTTCATCGCGCTCTGGATCTCGCTGTCGTTCCTCCAGCTCGGCACCGGCGTCCGTGACCTGCAGTACCGTGTGTTCGGAATGTGAGTTTTGTGTGTTTGTGTTTGTGCGGAGGGTGGGCTGACGCTTGCGGACCAGGTTCTGGATCACAATTCTTCCGGCCATCGTCATGGGTCAGCTCGAGCCCATGTGGATCCTGAACAGACGTATCTTCATTCGTGAAGCGTCCAGTCGCATCTACTCGCCGTACGTCTTCGCGCTCGGCCAGCTTATCGGCGAAGTTCCCTACTCGGTTCTTTGTGGTGTGGTCTACTGGGTGCTCATGGTAAGCGACCCATCCAAAACCCCTCGACTTGCTATCTCACACGTCCTGTAGGTCTTCCCCATGGGCTTCGGCCAGGGCAATGCTGGTGTCGGCGGCGAGTTCTTCGAGCTGCTCATCATCATCTTCATCGAGCTCTTTGGTGTGAGCCTCGGCCAGTTCATCGGTGCCGTCTCGCCGTCGATGCAGATCGCGCCGCTCTTCAACCCGTTCATCATGCTCATCCTCGGTACCTTCTGCGGCGTCACGATCCCCTACCCTACCCTGCCCCCGTACTGGAGGTGGCTCTACGAGCTCACTCCGTACACTCGTGCCCTGAGTGCCATGCTCTCCACTGAGCTTCAGTGAGTGTTATCTCTATCGCCGAACCATCGACTTCTCACTAACGGGAAAACGTAGTGGTCTTGTCATCCGCTGCAAATCCGACGAGTTCATCCGCTTCGACCCTCCGTCGGGGCAGACGTGCTCCGACTGGGCGGGCGAATTCGTCAACAACTTCGGCGGGTACATCGACAACCTCAACGCCACCTCGCAGTGCCGCTACTGCCAGTACGCTGTTGGCGACCAGTTCTTCACGCCGCTCAACATCAGCTACAGCAACCGCTGGCGAGACGTGTGGATCCTCTTCTGCTTCTTCCTCTTCAACTTTGCGATCACGATCGGTGAGTTTTTTCGTTGAAGAGTTTTTGGATCGTGTCGCTCACAAATACCTGTGCAGTTGCCTCACGCTTCCTCCGCTACGCCAAGCGGTGATTTGACGTACTCGATGTCTTCATGCACACTCATTAGACTTTTTATCCTCGATCCAGAGGCTTTCCGGGCACATTCTACCTAGCACCTCATACTCCTCTCGCTCGCGCATCGCCCTATAGAAGCTATCGTTGCCTGTTACATTGTTTTCTAGTCCACACGCAACCTCTATCAGCATCTTTCCGGTCATGTAGCTTGTCATAATTCCCTCGGTAGCATCACACGATTTATATACAACCCTAATAGAGCATCTTCCGAAGCATTCGCGAGAGATTGTGTAGTGTGTTTTGGAAGTGGTGGAGGCTTCCGATGACAGGTGTACAATAATGATACAGTGTAGTATGTTTTGTAGCATTAGAGTCAGACATTAAGTGTATATGAATTTTTGAGAACCCAACATTGCCAATGTACGGATGGCAGATATCACTGTTTGGGTGCGCTGTTGAACTGAGAGAGGGGGTCAGTATACTGGTCACGAGTCTACCAGGACGAGGGCTTACAATGTCCCGCAGCTGGCCTTGCGCATCGTTGAACTGTTTTTCTAGATACTTGCTCTGCCGACCAGGACTGAGGAAAACGCAAAAGTCGAATAGGAATCCAGACGCACCTTCTTCTCGAGATTTTTGATATCGTCCGACAGGTCCTTCTCCTCGTCCTTGAGTTGCTGCTCCATAACCGGTCGCGGGACCATCATGAACCTATTTGATGAAGGCATCGTGTGAGATGTGCCAACGAGCAACCAACCAACACGAAGTGCATACATCTTGCCGACGCCCTTGTAGAGGTTGACGTCGCCTTGGATGCTGCCGATCTCCTCCTGGGTGAGCTGCACGATCCGCCGCTCGCGCTCTTTTGCGGTCATTTGCTGCTTCGTGATGTTCAGCGAACGCTGCGATTGGAGCGCAGTCTGCTGTATCTGGGCCAGGATCTGTATACGACAAGCAGGTGCGCGACGCGCGTGAGCAAGGCGAGGCGAACGGCGTGCGCGGGAGACGCACCCTGCGCAACGTGTCGTCGGAGAGGGTTGACATGGCTCTAAGTGTCTCGAGGAGCGGCCGGGGAGTGACAAATGTGCACGGGTAGATCTAGGACGAGTCTTGCTGGGATGAACGCCGCATGTCCAGAGATGAACGCGTCTAGCGCTAAGGTCGACGCGTTCGCTCTGACCGCGACTGTGGCTCCCCTGCAAAATCCCCATCTCGTCCCCCTTCCTCCCTGCCCCCCTGGTACGCGCCTCACGTCGGTCTGAGGACGCGCTAATCGCTCTGCTGTATTCTATTTTGCTTCTGCTGCCACCTCTGCCCCACTAGTTCACACCCACACGCCATTCTCCACCCCCTCGCTGTCTGACCGTTCCTTCTACTGGCAAAATGGCGTCCTTCGAAGATTACGACGAGTTTGGAAACTACATAGGCGCAGACCTCGACTCAGATGATGAAGACGAGGAGCTGCAACAGAACCAGTTCGCGCCTCAACAAGATGTCCGGCCTCTTGAGGGCTTCGACGAGGAGCCCGAGCAAAACGATGAAATGGCACTCATGGAGGTTGACGGTAAGCTCTGCATGCTACTCTCCCAGTGTCCGTCTTCTAAGACTGTACCTCTAGAGCCCGTTCATAATGCTGTGGTTTTGCATGAAGACAAGAAGTATTATCCCTCCGCGTCCGAGGTTTACGGGGAAGACGTCGAGACCCTCGTCCAAGAGGAGGACGCGCAACCGCTGTCCGAGCCCATCGTCGCCCCCATCAAAGTGCGCAGATGGACGGTGGAGGAGAAGGACATGCCGGAAACGCGGTTCGACAAGGGGTGCGTCTGCCTGGCTCGGCGGTCTCCTAACGCTTTTTGATAGAACCTTGGCAGGTTTTTGCTGAACATGATGGCGTTCCCCGAGTTCATCCGCAACGTTGCTGTCGTCGGTCACTTGCACCACGGAAAAACGGCGCTGATGGATATGCTTGCTTTCGAGACGCACAAGTTGACGTGGGATTCAGATAACCAGGTATGTTTTCTTCTTGTGAGTGTTTTGACTGTTGTTTGAATCAAGGAATATAGACACGGTACACCGACACCCACGTTCTCTCGCGCGAGCGCGGGATTTCCATCAAGTCCAGTCCCATGTCTCTCATCCTCCAGAATAGCGCGGGCAAATCCCACCTGGTTCATCTCATCGACACTCCCGGACATGTCAACTTCGTGGACGAAGTAGCCAGTGCCATTCGCTTGGTCGACGGTGTCGTCCTTGTCGTCGACGTAGTCGAAGGGGTGATGTGCAACACGGAAGCCGTCATCCGGCATGCACTCCAAGAAGGTGTCAAAATCACTCTTGTCGTGAACAAGATCGATCGACTAATCCTTGAGCTGCGCATCAAGCCTGCCGACGCGTACTACAAAATCCGGCACACCATTGAGGAGATCAACAGCTTCATCCAGTGAGTGTTTCTGGCTCGCTCAGCATACTCAGAAACTAAGTTGTCTACAGCGGCATTGACCCGGACCCAGAGCTGCGCCTCAGCCCCGAGAAGGGAAACGTTGCGTTTGCGAGCACGGACATGCACTGGTGTTTCACCCTGCGGTCGTTTGCGCAGATGTACGCGGACAGTTACGGTGCGTTGCGAGCACTCGAGAGCAGACTTCACTTTCTCATTGACGTTGAATGTGTGTAGGCGACCTCGACGTGGGGGGCTTCGCCGACCGTCTTTGGGGCGACATCTGGACGGATGGTCACAAGTTCACTCGCAAGCAACCTGATACAGAAGCGAATCGCAGTTTCGTGCATTTCATCCTTGAGCCGCTGTACAAGCTCTACAGCCAGGTGCTCAGCGAGGAGACGGACCCACTTAAGGAGACCTTGGCCGGCCTTGGTATTGAGCTGAAGCCTGTCATGTACAAGATGGACGTGCGGCCACTGTTGAAGGTCGTCCTGGACCAATTTTTCGGCCCTTCCGTGGGTTTGGTCGACATTATCTCAGAACATATTCCATCACCTGCAGAGGCTACCCGGTCAAAGGTATGCGTCTCTGTAGTGGTATGAAGTTGTGAATCTCACTACAGTTACCAGGTCGAAAACACCTATCTTGGCCCTTTGTCATCTGGGCTTGTCCACACAATGCAGGAGTGCAACCCTGAAGGTCCAGTTATGGTGCAAATTGCGAAGCTATACCATACAACCGATGCACAGTCTTTCCGTGCGTATGGGCGTGTAATCAGCGGCACCGTCCGCAAGGGCATGGACGTCAAGGTCCTCGGCGAGGGATACTCTCCAGAAGACGAAGAAGATATGGCGAAAGCGACAGTTGATGATCTTTGGATCGCAGAAGCGCGGTAAGTGGAGAGTCTGTACTTGGCTGCTTGTTTGCTGATCAAACTTCGCCAAGGTATTTCATTCCTGCCGAAGAGGTACCTGCAGGAAACCTCGTCCTCCTTGGTGGTGTCGACGCGTCGATATCTAAGACGGCCACTATTGTGTCAATGAATATCGAAGACGACCTGCACATCTTCAGACCAATCAAGCACATGACACAGTCGGTTCTCAAGATCGCTATCGAGCCCATAGCGCCGTCAGAGTTGCCGAAGATGCTGTCTGGTCTTCGAAGCATCAACAAGTCTTACCCTCTCGTTGCGACCAAGGTCGAAGAGAGTGGTGAGCATGTTCTCATCGGCACAGGCGAGCTGTACCTCGACTGTGTTATGCACGACCTGAGGAAACTCTTCTCGGAGATCGAGATCAAGGTGTCGGACCCGATCACCAAATTCTGCGAGACTGTTCTCGAGATGAGTGCGCTGAAATGCTACGCCGACACGCCGAACAAGAAGTACGTGGCATAATGTATAAAAATACCTCCGCAGCTGATCGTGCTCCAGGAACCGCCTCACGATGATCGCTGAGCCTCTCGAGCGCGGTATCGCGGAGGACATCGAGACCGGGCGGGTGAACATGCGCATGACACCGAAGGAGCGCGGCAAGTTCTTCGAGGATAAATACCAGTGGGACCTTCTCGCGTCGCGGTCAATATGGGCGTTTGGGCCTGACGACAGTGGACCTAACATCCTCCTGGACGACATTCTGCCTTCACAGATCGACAAAAAGCTCCTGACCACTGTGAAGGACCATATCAAGCAGGGCTTCCAGTGGGGTACTCGTGAAGGCCCACTATGTGACGAACGTAAGTCCTACATGGATGTGTTCTTTCTGGCGCTGGAGTTCACGGTCGTCTAGCTATGCGCAACGTGAAGTTCCGGATAATAGATGCGAGTCTTGCGCAGGAGCCAATCTATCGAGGGGGCGGACAGATTGTGCCTACTGCTCGGCGCGTTTGCTACTCGTCATTCCTCATGGTAAGCACTTTCGACGCTTCCCCATATCGTACCTTGTTTAGAAAGGATATAGGCTACTCCTCGATTGATGGAGCCGATATACGCGGTGGAGGTACAAGCCCCTGCAGACTGTATCTCCGCGGTGTACACCGTTCTCGCACGACGTCGCGGTCACGTCATTCAAGATGTGCCAAAGGCTGGTTCGCCTCTCTACACCCTCAAGGCTGTAATCCCTGTTATCGATGCGAACGGGTTTGAGACCGACCTGCGAACTGCGACGCAAGGCCAGGCATACTGTCTGCAGACGTTCAGCCATTGGCAGACCGTACCTGGTGAGTGGTTTTCTGCCTTCACGCGGAAAACTCGGTGAGCTGAGAGGTCACGCCCGGCGCAGGTGATCCCACGGACACGAGTATCAAGCTCCGGCCACTAGAGCCGGCGTCCGGGAACGCCCTCGCACGAGACCTGGTACTGAAGACGAGAAGGCGAAAGGGTCTGGGAGACCAGATAGCCGTGTCAAAATACCTGGACGACGAGTTCATCGTACGTGGCACCTTCCCGGACAGGCGCGCGCGCGCTGACGATGACATCATACACAGCTCGCGTTGTCGGCGTCGGACTATACTGAACTGCTGGGGTAGCGTAGCGTCGTGTTGTATTGTTTCTGCAGAGGTGCTATGGAATATGCTTTCGGTCTCATCCGATCCCCGTGGTGGGAGGCCGTGCGCGGGGACGGGAGCGGGGATGGCGGCGTGGGAGAGGCGTCGAACGCTCTGGAAAGTAGGCGGGCGCCTGTGAGTAGGGCTACGTGGCATGTGTGACCGGGAAATAGCCGAGAGGCCGTTAAGAGAGGGCGTCTGTGGCTATTGCCAGCACGCAACTCACCTCGCTCTCTCTCTCTCTGTCTCCCGTTCCTTTGCCTGCTTGTCTTTCCCCGTCCTGGTCCTTCGTACACAATGCGAAGCGTAGCGCTTTCTGCCATCCTCGCCGTCGCGGCCACCACCGTCTCCGCGAGCGACGAGATCTCCTTCAAGGTGCGCACATCCCCGCATCCGCAACTTGTCTGCATATACTCACCTCGCGCGCGTGTAGTCCACCTCTATCAAGGCCCCCTTCCTTGAACAGTTCACCGACGACTGGTCAGAACGTTGGACGCCTTCCGAGGCGACCAAGAAGACTCCCGTTGGCACCGAGACCTTCAGCTATGTCGGCAAGTGGGAAGTTGAGGAGCCCCTGGAGCCCCTCATCTCGGGTGACAAGGGCCTCGTCGCTAAGACCAAGGCTGCCCACCATGCCATCTCCGCCCCCTTCGCTTCTCCCATTAAGTTCGGCGAGAAGCCCGTTGTCGTCCAGTACGAGGTCAAGTACCAGAAGGGCGGCAACTGCGGTGGTGGATACATCAAGCTCCTCGAGAACGGCTTCCAGACCGCGGGCAAGGAGTTCGACGACAAGACTCCTTGGACCGTCATGTTCGGCCCTGACTTGACCTGCCCGGGCACGAAGGTGAGCCCAGAACCTCGCTTCTAGTCTCGCGCAGTGCTCGCATCTCGATCGCGCGTGAGGTCTGGTGGTGTGACGCGTGTGCTCACGTGCCTCGTGCGCCTCCAGATCCACTTCATCTTCCGCCACAAGAACCCCATCAACGGCGAGTTCGAGGAGAAGCACCTCAAGCTTCCGCCCAAGCCCAGCTTCGGCAAGGCAACCAACCTCTACACGCTCCACGTCTTCCCCAACAGCACCTACGATGTGCTCTTTAACGGCGAAAGCTACAACCTCGGTGACATGCTCGAGGATTTCACTCCAGCTGTCAACCCCCCTGCGGAGATTGACGACGCCGAGGACACGAAGCCTGAGGACTGGGTTGACACCAAGCGGATCGCTGACCCCGAGGCAGTGAAGGTCAGTGACTGTTTCGCATTGTCGCTCGATTGGTTCTGACCGTGCTTGTAGCCTGAGGACTGGGACGAGGACGCTCCCTATGAAATCCCCGACGAGGAGGCTGTTAAGCCGGAGGGTTGGCTCGACGATGAGCCCGAGTTCGTGCCCGACCCTGGTCAGTCTATTCAGATTAAGTGCACAGTACTGAGACTAACTGGACTTGGGTAGACGCCGAGAAACCTGAGGAGTGGGATGACGAGGAGGACGGTGACTGGATCGCTCCCACTGTCCGCAACCCCAAATGCGACGACGCCCCCGGATGCGGCGAGTGGACGCGCCCATACAAGGCGAACCCCGCCTACCGTGGCAAGTGGTACGCCCCCATGATCGACAACCCCGAGTACAAGGGCGAATGGGCCCCCCGGAAGGTCCCCAACCCTGCGTTCTTCGAGGACAAGACTCCCGTGAAGAGCCTCATCCCCATCGGCGGCGTCGGCATCGAGCTTTGGACGATGTCCGAGGACATCCTCTTTGACAACCTCTACGTCGGTCATTCCATCGAGGACGCCCGCAAGCTCGCGGAGGAGACCTACTTTGTCAAGAAGGCGATGGAGGATGCGGCACTTGAGAAGGACAAGGTCGAGGATGAAGACGAGGAAGCCATTGTTGACTTCAAGTCTGACCCGGTTGAGTTCATCCGTTCCAAGGTGTTCAAGTTCATCGATCTCGCCAAGGTTGACCCCGTCCTCGCGTTCAAGACCCACCCTGAGACTGGCGCCGGGCTTGCGCTTGCTGGTCTCACCCTGTTCGGTATGCTCGGCGTCCTCCTCGGCTTTGCCGGCTCGCAGCAGGCTCCCATCACGCAGTCCACCAAGAAGACCGACGCACCAACGGCCGACGACAAGAAGAAGACGGAGACCGCGCCCGTCGCACCTGCAGGAGGTGAGAAGAAGGACACGACCGTGAAGAAGCGGAAGTAAAATTGGACGTCCACCCTTGGGCGCGCATCGCGTCGTCTACTACTAGCTACCTACTACCTCACTGTGCTTTTGGAAAGGCATCGCATCTTTAATTATGGGCTTCAGAGGAAGCTTTTCGGTGTGCGAATTACAGGTGAATTGTAGAACGCGGCACGGGATAGAGTGGGTCCAGAAATACAGACTGGCCGCGAATGCTTGAAGCGGCATACAAACACGATTTCGCGCTGACGTCTAGCAAGATGGACCAAGAACCGGGGGATGGAAATAAGACGGACGAAAAGGTCACTAAAACAGCCAAGGTGATACAATTCCTTAACATCATGGTCGTTAGTACAGATAAGTATGACTATGGTCAGAGGCGAACATAAACCATGTCGGCGAAGAATGCATGAAGATCAGGTAACTCCGCGTGTCGGAGCCACCCTTGCCTGACCCCGCCTATAAGCGAAGCAACAGACTCGCCAGCAGCAGACACGATTCTAGATCCCGAATCACTGCCTCCGGAGACGAAGCCAGAGTCAGGCTCATATGGGAGGATGGGGACCTCGGGCAACTCCAAAATGCCGGCGGGGAACTGCCGCGTGAAGGAGAGGAAAGAGACCGTCTTCGGGGTAGTACTTGAGCACCATCGCGATGTCGCTGTGGCGCCAATTGAGCTTGGAACATGGTCACTCCGGATCTAGACCTGGGGCAGGTGCGAACGAGAGGCCGGTCAGTGTATGTATAGCCTTAACAGTACTAGTTTCCGTGCTCGATATGACTCTGGGCTGCTGGATGAACGAAGCAGCCACCATCGACAGCGCCTGTCGGCCAGCGTCGGCGCTCGTCTGTCCTCGTCCCAACGTCGACGTCTGGCAGTCCTCTCACTCACGAACCATGGCTCAAAACAAAAGTACGTCGATGCGACTCTTTTCGCCCGGTCTCGGCGGCTGCTGGATACCTTTCAGCCAGCCTTCTCGTTGTTTTCTACTTTGACTCTCACCGGGAGCCATATGCCCGAACCCATCACCCTTTCAAGAGCAGAGTCGTTCCCTGCCCGCAGGTACAATCTCGGTGAGGGGTGCTTCGAGGCCCGGTTGGGGGAATGGCGAGCCGCCGACACACCAAGGAACTGCGGCCACCTCACTCTCGAGCTCGGGGACCGTCTTGGGAGCGGCCGTTCTGGTTGGGTGTACGAGGCAGAGGTCGTTTCCGTTCAACCACCTGAAGGCCAAACCGCACCTCCCGTCCTGCGCCCCGCCAAATCCGCGCTCTGCATCAAGATAGCTCGACCGAATCGATGCCGAACGCTCGCTCGGGAGGCATGGATGTACGAACGTCTCCCCGAACCGGATTGGCAAGGCGTTATAACCCCGCGAGTCTATGGTTTCTTCACCACCCTTCTACCCCCGAACCCTGCTGCGCATCCCCCGTGGTATCGACACCATTATCATGGATCTTCTCTACAGTCTGATGATCCCACCTGCGACGAAGAGACTTCGCCTGTGCCGTCCGATGACGATCCTACCCGCGACGACGATCTCCCGGACGATGAACACACCCGCGACGACGACCCCCCGGGGGATGAACCCAAAGGGAGCGACGGTGAAGCTCAAGGGCCGGGCGCCCGAGAGCTTTCCGAGTGGTTTGACTGGCATCCAGACCCCGATGCGCCGCTGCTTTCTGTCCTACTCATGTCGCGAGGAGGACCAACCTACTCCGTCGAGGAAGACGATCGTGACACTGAGACCCTGTAAGTGCAGCACTTTCATTCACGTCGATGCAGACTCTGACTATTCCCTATAGAATCGACGTCGACATGATCTTGGAAGATTTGTCCTTTATCGGTATCCTGCACCAAGACATTCGGTGGCTGAACATCGTACGCGCGCCTGCAGACACACAAGAGTGTCCACGTCATAAGCACATTCATCGGTGGAATCTGATTGATTTCCCCTGGTCGCTGGTAGATGAATTTGATGGCGACGAGCAGTGGAACGACGTGAAACAGAGGCGGTTCAAATACGTCCTGCAGAACCGTTATCAGTCTCACCACTTTTACACGGGCGAGGGGTACTGAGCGGAGCTTATGTTGGTAGAACATGCTTTTCCTCCTCCGGGAATGGGGCTGGGCTGACGTCTCGTAGGTTGTGATCGATAGTTCACAAATTTCACGACAAGTTCGCCCTGTGTTCTGACCGCGCCACAACTTCCCACCCTGCTTGCGCCGCACCAATGCACCTACTCGAGCCAATTGTGCGTGACGAAATCGCACCCGGGCTGCCATCCACGCATTTCGTCTCTTCGTTTCAAAACCGATGACGGGGCAGTGGAACCGATGCAGGGGGGAAGCGTAGTCAATGGGAGACGGCGGCGCGAACGAGATGGCGGGGATGGGGGATCTTAAAACAGAGAATCGGTGCAGGCTGTTGCACCGGCAGGTGAGCAGCAGGGCCGAGTGAGCGGAGGCAAAACCTGCCGTTCAGACATGCCCGTAAACTACTTCAATTACAGCGCAACAGACTCACTACTTCACACTTATCATATCGTACAGCAGACAGCGAGGACCAAACACCCAGACGCGTGAAGGATGACAGAAGTGACGAACAAGACGAGCGGGGAACAAGGTAGGGGAAGGAGATAGAGCCGGAACCACATCACTTTGGGGCGCACCGCGCTGTACCAGCCCTCCAGCTGGTTTAGAGTCAACAACAATGCGGGGCTCATTGGCAGACCACGCCCCGGGAGCTTCCCGTGGAGCGCCCGGTCATACTGGAGCGCGAAGTGACCTACATCGACTTCCCCGAGGATCTGGAGGCTGGGGTGCGACGAAGTCATCGTCCGCGGGAATGGGCGACATGCCATGGGCCAGGAGAAAACGGGACCGCTTTCACCAGTCATCATGGTAACAGTAAAAGGCCTCCAGATACTTCGGACGCTCAAGTTCGCCACAACGATACGGTCAAGATCAGCAAGTTAATTGGGACTTTGGGGCAGGTAGACTCGAAGGCCTTCATGCCTGCTCTGACGGGAACGACTGTTCCCATAATCAAAATATCTCCACGTCTTCCCGATACCATCTGCAACGTGTCCCTAAACGGCGAGAACTATATTCCACGGCAATATCATTTCTAGAAGTACAGACTGGCTGCGAATACAACTGCACGGACGAAGATGGTAAGCGAAAGACAGCGACCAGGAGACCAGAACGTACTGTCCCGCTTGATCTTAATCTGGGCTTCCTCCATCTTCTTGAATAGCTCCGCATCGCCGATGACCCGAGCTGCGTCTCGCACTTCCCTGCAAGTCTCGTCCAAACGGGTGATGACCCGTACGATCGTGCCCTCCGCGACGTCCGTCAGCTCCGTGATCTGCTCGAACGGCTGTGGTAGGACTTGTCAGAACTCGAAGCTCGACACCGACACGAGCACTGACGACGCACCATGCCCTTAGCCCACTCGTACACGACCTCGACCAGCCCAGGCTTGAGCTGCCGGAACTCCTCTCCGGGTACCTTGTGACGGTCTTGCACCCGCTCCACGCGCTCCGCGATCGCGGTGATCGCCGCGAGCCCGTCTTGCAGCTTGGGCGGGACGACAGGCTCGACGTCGGTCTTCTCCTGAAAGAGGAAGCAGGAGAGGAGGGCGACGACTTCCTCGGGTTCATACGCTGCGAACGTGTTCTCGAGGATGAGCTCGGTGAGCACGAGCTCGTTCGCGGAGTTGATCTGCGGAGGGGGAGCGGGGTCAGCGGGGGGTGAAGGGGGGGGGAGAAAGAGGGGAAGTTACCTCGCACGCGACGCGGCCCTTGAGGAGCACGGTCGAGTTGTCGTCGATGAACTTGAGCTCCTGGAGGACCTCGATGCGCTGCTCGTAGTCGGGAATGAGCTCGAGGTTCTGGTCCGACATCGCGGCCTTGAGGTCGGCGATATTCGCCTCGAGCGACTTGCGTGCGTGTGTCGCAGCATACTGGGTGTGGAGAATGAAATCGGTCGCTGCGGACTTGGCGATGATGTTGAACAGCCACAGGAACTCACATGCGCGTCAAATTCCGGGCACGACGTGCAGGTGAACCGCGGGAGCGTGCGGGCGAGCGTATCTCGGCGGGTCAGCGCTTCCTGGAAATCGAGTTTCTTCGTCCTGCCCCAGTGGACCTCCGGGATGGCCTCAGCCCGTGCCCACTTCTTGACCACATCGTCAAGCTCACGAGCGCCAGCTTCCAGCCGCGCGACGCTCATGCGGTCAAGGTTCCTGCCCAAATCAAGTTTCTAGCAAAGATATCAGCTGCATTCATAGTACACAAAAGGCCCACACGAGCGCGCAAACGCTCACCTCCATGACGTGGTCCGCGATGAGACAAATGCTGCTGAGAGGAACAATGGTCACATAATAAGTTGGGTTGTCTGTCAGCAGTGATTCGGGGGTGATCGGCCAGCGTGGAGGAGCGAGTTCTAAGTCTGTCAATTAATGGCTGTCAGCTGATTTTCTAGTGCAACCTCGTTTACGACCGACCTTTTCCGGGCTGCCCCGTCTTGTTGATTGCCTTCTTCCACTCACTCTCCACGAGGACGAGGACCGTGTACATCTTGACATTCTGTCCGCCCATGGTGGCATCCGCCATCTTGAGATAAATCGCTGCGTTGCCCTTGAGCAGCTGGGGTAAGAGGTTAAGGTTAACTTGGCACAAGTGAGGAAACATGATGGTGAGAACCCACCCCGTCTCGCAGGATTACGACGCGTTTGGGTGACATGAATCGTCCGCCGTGTTGAACGGCGTACTCCAGCAAGCGATCGTTGTACTCCACGATGTCGAAGGACGTGTCGTAATATTGCTCGATGTCGGCCGCGCAAATATCGCACTCAAGGCGCGTCATCGCCGCCAGTTGTTTCTCGTGCTAAAGACCCCACAGGTGAGTTTCAGCAGCACTGCTATAGATAGAAGTGCGTTCTACGTACCTCGATGACCTTTTTCTGGTTCTCAGGTAACATACGCTGCGACGCGTTCTCAGAGAAACTCCGTTTGATCATCTCTTCGACACGTAAAGCCTCGACGCGCAGGAGGTTTAGGATCATATTGTACGTCAGGCGGAACTGAGACTGGAGCTTGTTCGGGTCTCCCAGGATCATAGTATTGAGGACACCTTGCTGTGAGGGATTACACAGCATAATCCAGACAGCACAAGGAGAAAAGCAAATAGTGCGGACGCACCTCCGGACACCCGTCGCTAGCAACGATAATAACCGTTCCCGTGGGATCAAGACCGCGACGACCGGCACGGCCCGCCATTTGGGTGTACTCTCCTGGGAGTATCTCGCGGAAGCTGCGGCCATCGTGTTTCCGGATATGCGAGAAGACGACAGACTTGGCGGGCATGTTCACGCCCATGGCGAACGTCTCGGTCGCGAAAAGGACTTTGATCAATCCACGTGCGAAGAGGATCTCCACGACCTACAATATGTGAGTATATGCGGTCGCTCTTACATGGTGAGCACACACCTCTTTGACGATAGGGAGGAGACCGCCATGGTGAACACCAATCCCTCGTAGGAGCAGCTCTCGCATGCGTCTGATCTGCGGCAGCTGCTTGTCGGAACCTGCCCTCTTACTATCAGCCTAAACTGCACGATAGACATGGGACGGCGGTGCGCACCTTTGAGCCGCGACAGCGCCTTTGCGATCGCTACGTGGATTTCGCTCTTCTCTGACGCGGTGCTCAGGTCCTTGTTCGTCAACGTCCCCGCATTCTCCTCGCAACGCTTCTTCGAGAACGTAAAAATGACGACGGGGAGCAGCGTCTTCTTCTTCAGCAAGTCCAGCAAATTCGGGTACAGGTTCTTGTCGGGCTGGTGGAAGCTGCGGCCCCCACCACCGCCCCGCGGGCCCGAGCCCCCGCGAGCCGGAGCCCCCCGTGCGGGCTGCCCTCCTCGCCCGCCGCCCGCACCTCTGCCCCCACGGCCACCTCCGCGCTGCGGGGCGGCCCCGCGCGCGCCCACCCGTTGTACGGGTGGGAGGCCCTGTGCCTCGCGCTCCTTGTCCTGCTTCCGGCGGAGCGCCTCGCCGGCGGCTTTGTATCTACTCGCCGGAAACGGGGTCAGCGAACACGGACTGCAGTCTCCGGCGATTCGCACCGCGGTCGCGGAGATTGCTGGGCGACTAACCCTTCCGTGATAAATTTGCGATCTGCGTCGACGATCTTGTGCAGGTCGCGGTTGGCGTAGAGGAAGTGCTCTAGCGGGACGGGGCGCTTCGCGGTGGAAATCACGTAGATATCCTTTTTCTTCGTGCGGCTATGCGGTAGCGTTAGTATATTCCGTTCGGTAGAAAAGAAGTGATATTGAATGACATACCCGACCCAGTCCGCGAACTCCTTGCAGTTGGGGACGGTGGCGGAAAGCAAGATGATGTTGACGTGGTCCGGTAACATGATAATGACTTCCTCCCACACCACACCTCGCTAGACTCAGAAATGTGAGCATCGAAGAGTGTCTGAAACGGAGCGACAAGAAGGCGATTGACAGATTGCGGTCCCAGCGCTCACCTCAGCGTCGTTCACATAGTGGACTTCATCAAAGATCACGAATTCTACGTCGCGGATGAGGTCCGCGCCCTTGTACAGCATGCTGCGGAGAATCTCAGTGGTCATAATGAGGCAGTTTCCCTCTGGATTGATCTGGACGTCTCCTGTAAGGATGCCCACAGAGGCAGCGCTGAAGGTTTGTTTGAAGTCGCGGTATTTTTGGTTTGATAGTGCTTTGATAGGGGAAGTGTAGATGGCCCTGTCAATAGCCGCAGGGGAAAATTGAGTGAATTGAACAGTGACGAACGGAAGAAGGGTCCTCAGGCACCTGGTCATGTGTTTTCCCGCGAGAGCAATAGCATATTCAGCCACCACGGTCTTTCCGGCTGACGTGTGGGCTGCAACGAAAACAGAGTCGCCCATCTCAAGGTGGTACACTGCCTCTTTCTGAAACGTGTCGAGCTCAAACGGATACTAGGAAACCACCATGAGCTTCAGTTGGAATGACACCTGAGTGTATGCTTTACGCACTTCGTGTGCCATCTCTGGCACAAGCTCGTGGAAGTTTGTCATTGGCTTGTTGATGTCAACTTCATGGGCCCAATCTCGCTTCTGAACGTTGGCGCGGCGCAGCTGTCTGCGTGTTGTTCGTACGGGATTTAACTGGCTCCTCTGCAGAAACGAGAAAATATTAGATACGAACGCTTCAAATGAAGAGATGCCTTACACTTGTGGGAAGCAGCTCATCGATCTCGGATGTGCCTGGTCCGAAACCAATATTTCCTTCCGCGTCTTCGTCTATTGGCTCGTAAGCACGTGCACTCTGTAGCATTATCAAGATAAATCGGAGCACGTATCCAAAAAGAGCGCACCAGATCCTGCTCTTCAGGCGCTCTGGCGCGGGACGCAAAGCTGAGACCGAGGAAATCAGGATCTGCCTCATCTGCGACTTCACCGGGTAGTCGAAGACCACGCGACAAACCCGGTGCGCGGGTGCGCAACTGCGACGAGCCTTCGACGAAGTCCAGCTCCTCAACTGGTTTCCTGAGAACATCGAGACCGCCCGGTAGGAAGGGGATATAGCTGGACTTCCCCCTAACGAAACTGCGGCTGGGCGCGGGCGCTCGGTCGAGAGCAGAAGACGTCAAGCCGGTGGCTACGCGAGGGTTGGCAACCTAGGTGACGAGGTTAATCTCGATGCACAGCACGCGTTATCGTGTCGCTGACCTCAGTGTAGTCAGTTACACGGCCTTGGAGCCCGGTTCGAACGAAGGCTAGAGAGGTAGGCGGAGGCGATGGCTCGAATTTGAGCAGCGAGGGGATGGACAGCTTTGTTTCCCAGTGTCTGGCAGGTCTGTGAGCACGAATAGAAAATATTAGGGCACACTTACAGCTGGTATTTCGGCAGCCAATGATCGGGGAGACGAGGCCGTGGAAGGAGCAGGTTCCGCTCAATCTGGTCGTGAACCTGCTCCTTGGTTGGAAGATTGGCGAGCCTCAGATGAGCGAGCAGCTCGTCGGCGTCGCTCCCGGACGGGCTGCAGATCTTGTGAATCAGTTTTGGTTCAATCATCGTTCCGAGTGCTCCGCTGCGCGATTCGGCGGCGTGAGCAAACGCGGATGTGGGCGGAGACCGACAGAGGACGACTGCGGGCGCTTGAAGCTCGGAAGTATTGACGCGCGCGTCTGCCAGACACGTGGGAGGCTGTAGCCTATGGTGCCCCACAGTAGCGCCAACACTACATATACCCTGTCTCCGTACATGAACTCGCCGTGAGTGCCCAGCCTCTCGTAGAGTGTCGAGCCTGCGCTGTGCTGGTATTGATGTGCTGTGAGAGGCGCGTCGGCCATTGCACAGCGCAGGGACACAGAACCGCACCCGCAGCGCATCTGTCCGATTTGCGCGCACTCCCGTGCTAGCCTGTGATGCCCTGGGGTATATTGTCCACAAAGACTGACCAATCCCGTCTTCAGACTCTGCGGTATGGAACCCCGGCATCATCCCCTCACCACACACGACGGGCAATGCAGGCTGCTTGCCTGGAGGAAATGTGGATGAAAATTGGTAGAAAGCATACCTTTCGTACGGGTGGGCGCCTATACTTCTGATAGGGTCATTGTTTAGCTGTTTGTGCACATTTCGTGTCGGTCGAAAGTTAAACTGTCCGCGCGTCCTGATGCCGCGTGATGCACGACACGCGTCTCCACCTTACGCAGCTCATGACTCGCGCGTCCCCAGTTCACACAATACACAACACACAAACGGGATGCGTGCGCGTCATGCATTGCACATGTCCCGCGCGATGCACAGCGCACGTGCGCGTCCCCGCCTCACGCAGCTCACGACTCGCGTGACCTCGGTCTGCACAACGTCGCGCAAAAGACAAAGACGTACGGACAGTTTACCTTTCGACCGGGACGAAATGCGGCTGACAGTTAAACAATCGATCTATCAGAAACACAGGCGCCCAGCTGGACGAAAGGCATGCTTTCTACCAATTTTCGTCCGCATTTCCTCCAGGCAGGCTGCCTGCACTGCCCGTCGTGACACACTTCCTTCCGAGGACGGAAGGACCACCGCCCGGACTCTGTCACCCGACCTGGATCCAGTACAGCTCCTGATCGAAGCGACACCAGACTGCGAGCTCAAGTATAACACGCATTGTCTCCACAGCCCACGTCGAGCTGCTCCCTCTTCCCACCACTGCTCCGTCATTCGCGCCGATGAGTGACTGGACCGTCAACATCGACGACTCGAGCTCCGTCATCAACTACTCTCCTTACGGTATGTCATGTGCGCCACGTTTAGCATCCCCAGCTCATTTGGCACAGGGGATGGCGGTCTGGGAGTTCACTTCAGCACAGGCTGGCAGGCGTGGTACTCCGCATTCCCGGGAGGAGCTCCCCAACACGGGCAGTCTCCGGCTGGACAATCAGAGCACATAACAGCACTGCCCGGTGCTTCTTTCGACTTCAAATTTTATGGTACGCCTGTCCCGCCCACCGAAGCGGTTCTCCTTTCATGCTCGGCTCCAGGAACGACCGTCGTTCTTTACGGCTCTGCCAACTGCTCGTACACTGTCGCCGTAGACGGGGATTCACGCTCGTTGGATCCTTCACAGGGACCAGAGCTGTTCCATTCCGGCACCATGTCCCAGCAAACCCATACCGTCACCGTCACTGTCGGCGATGCTTCGAGTTCGAGCATGTTCGCTTTCGACGGTGCAAACATCACCCGTTCGCACCTGGACCAAGACGGGTATGTGTCACCGACCCCGCATGTTTCCCTGCGCAAACTGATTCTTCCCAAGCCCTGATGGTCCCGAGACAACCGTGATCCAGAACACAAACACTACTTTTCTGAATTACGTTGGGCCGTGGACCTTGGAAAACACCGACGGAACGATCAACATTCCAAGCATAGCGCATCCGGCGCCTTATCACAAAGTAGTAAATGGGACCCCAAGTATTTCGTTCTCTTTCCAAGGAACCGGTCTTGCGATCAATGGCACACGGAACGACGGAGCATGGAAATTTGCTGTGGTATGTTATGCCTGTCCAGATCGCTTGCGTCATTTCACAAACGGGACTCCAGAGTGTCGATGACACCAGCTCCACCTTCAACAGCAGCACAGAGTGGTTTATACCCGACGCACTTTTGTACTACCAAGACGGACTCGATGCGCAGCAAGTCCACAACGTCACCCTCACTCCTGTTGTCGGCAACGGCTTCCAGTTCTGGCTAAACACCGTCACCCTCTTCAATGTCCAAAATGCCTCGTCCGCCAACCCCAGCAACATCTCCAGCCCCGGAAGCAACCCGGGGGGCCCCGATAGCAGCGGCAACGGCACCTCCAAGTCCCACACCGGCACCATCGTCGGCGCTGTGGTGGGGAGCGTCGCAGGTCTCGCGCTCGTCGCCGCGCTTCTCTTTTTCTGGCTCCGCGGGCACCGCGCTCGGACCGAGCGCGCGCAGAAAGGCCACTGGATGACGCCCTTCCTCGCGACCAACCCGTCCCCACCCCCACCTGCGATGTCCGCGGCGCCCGACGGCGCCCCCTCCACCCCCCTAACGGCGACGACGGCGCCTAGAACCTCGCCGGCCTCGCCCGGTGCGCCGTCAGCCTCGGGGTCGCAGCCCTCCGGGAGCGCGTACAGCGCGTCGGGGTCGCAGGTGGGGAGCCCATCGCAAGTGCGGCACGCGCGCGAGAATTCGAGCCAAGGCGCGCAGTCCGAGCCGAGCACGGCGGCGGTGGAGCGGCTCGTGGAGGTGATCATAAACCGCATCGAACGCACGGAGCAGAACCGGTCCGTCAGCCGGCACGGGAGTCGGTCCAATCTCGGTGGGGGCGTCGAGCTGGGGAGCGACGTCCACCCCGACTTCCCACCGCCGGAGTACGCTGCGTGATGGTTGCGGCACGTCGGTGATGGTAGATTGTTGCTTGCTTATACATTTGTTGTCTGACTAAGCTAGCCCTTCGCATACTGTAACACCCATTCTGTTTTCTTTCGTTCCCTTCTTCTCATTTGTAGCTTCATAATGAAAGCTCCCACATTGCCTCGACAACCCAGAGAGCGATTATAGTCGATTTCGGCTATTCATCAATTTGTGCGCTCACCGGTTAAGCGCCAATGTCCTCAATTCGACCACTACCCCCTCAAGTTCTAGCCTAGTCACTTCGTCGGCAGTAACGACAGCCATGCCACCCACACCACGAATTCTTCCACCAGAGCTGATGTTGCCCATCTTGGAGCTAGCATGTATCGATGGAGGATACACAGGCTCGTCACTTGCCCTCACATCCCATGAAATGCGCGAACTATCCAGACCATCCCGCTTCCACTCCGTCCAGCTCTCGCTAACCTTCTCGCGCACCAAACTCGCGCAGCTCCTCCGCGCCTTCGAAGCACAACTCGCCTACTCCGCGGCGACCGGGAGCCCCACCCCTCGGATCCGCCACCTGCACGTCGCCGCGGCCTGCGCGAACCCCAGCCGGCCCTCCTCCGACGAGGTGCGAGACTACAAAGAGCAACTGGAAGCGCTCTTCACCCTCGCCGCCCCGCACCTGCACACGCTCTCGCTCGTCGGCGCCCCCGCCGCCGTGGGCAGCCTCCGCGCCTGGCCGCTCCCCGCCACGCTCGGGACGACGACCGCGTTCCCGCGCCTCCACGAGCTCACCGTCGTCGGCGAGACCAAGCTCTCCTTCACGCCGCGGACCCCCCATTGGAACGGCGCACCCGCCGCCGCCGACGCCGAGTTCGCGCCCCTCCCCCGCCTCACGCACCTCCACGTCCCGGGTTACAACGGTACGGCGGACCTGGCGGCCTGGGCGCGGCGCGCGCCGGGGGTGACGCACCTGCGCGTGTCCGAGGTAGACAGGAGCGCGTCGTACGCGCTGTGCCCGGCCATGTGCGCGATGCTCGGTGCTGGTGAGTATCCCAGGGGTGGGGGTAGGGTGCGCCGGCGCTGACGCTGTCGCAGGGCCCAGCTCTTTTGCGGACTGGAGGCGGAACGCGGGCGCGGCGCCCGCGTTCGCCCACCTGCGCGCGTTCCTCCTGCAGCCGAGCGCGAGGGGGATCGGGTGGCTCCGCGGGCCCGGGTATGGGTTCGGGTCGGACTCCATGGGCATAGAGCGCGAGTTCGGGGAGGAGCTGCAGGATATGCACGCGAGGGCCTCCCGCTCTTGGTGTTTGGTTCCATCCCGGCCGTACTCGAGGGGACCCAACGGCCAAGAATATATCCTCGACGAAGTGTTACGTGCTTGGAGGGAGCGGCTGGAGGGTGGACCCGGGTTCTGGAAGACCGAGACGTCGTGGTGGTCCCGAGGTGAGGAGGGCCGGGGGGCATGATCGTGAGTTTGTTGGCATTATATGTTGTTCTCGACTGCTTTGATATGTACAGTGAAATGTTGTATCCGCTCGCACTTTCATAGGCGCGCGAACCGTAAAGGCGCTGGAAGCCATCGCTCTCTACCATGCTATGTGCCGATCTTGAACTAGCTCGTTTGCGCGGAGTGGTATATCAATATCAACGAAATTCCTCGACGCACTGGGATGTAGATCGGCCTTACTGGGAGCTGGGCTCATTCCGCATACAGGGGAGATAGGAAATAACGCAGTCCACGCAGCACAAAGGATCAATACGACATGGTCGCATTCTCACCACTTCGTACGTCATCATCGACAATGGTCAAGTGCAAGTGATTCCATTCTAGAGACATACTTAGCTGTACAGGACCTGTGCAACCCCCCGTTTCGCTAGACTCCCGCCCCTGTTCGCCTCTGCTTCGCCGTGCTTCTAAGATATCTTCGCGGGAAACCCGGAGGCCAGCAGCGCGCGTGTGTTTATATATCATACCCCTGCATGGCGTCTGCCGCGACTCGTGAGCTCGGTTTGCCTCTCGCTCTCGAGCTACTTCACAATCCCCGAGCTCCGCCGCCGCCACCAACCCGCTCGTCTCATGTCCCCGCTTTGCGCAGAAACGCAGTTTCCCGGACGTTCTTCCGCCCCGTACCGAACTTCCGCTGATTCCATGACCAACGTTCTCTCGGCCACCGTTGTATCCCCGAGGGTCGCCGCCGGGGCCAGGAGCAGCGCGTCTGGCAACCGGTTTCACCAGACCCAACGCCCTCCAGCCTGCTGCGTACCAAGTGCCCGCTTGAAAGGCTCGACCGTCCCGCCAGGTGCTGCAGGCTTTATCCGGTCAGGCCCGAGCGGAACATCCACACCAGGCCGCGGCCGAGCGTATGTCTTGGAGATCTGCTTGGAGACCCGTCGGGAGAATCCTCCGAGCCTGTCGCCGCCCCGGCGTGCGCGGCCGCCTTGTGGCGACCTCGAGCACGCTCCAGCAGGGCGGATACTTACCTCCGCCGGTGGCGCCGCCGCCGCCCACGGCGTTTCTGCGTTTAAATGAAGCGGCGGGGCCCAAGCTGCCTCAGGAGGCGCTGATCCCGGCCACTCGACTTGATTTGCTCCCGGCGCTCTGCGCGTGCGACCCCCCGCGATCGGGGCCACGCCGACCGCCAGCCTCCAGGCCGCCTGCACGGTGCACCCCAACTTCCAAGTAGTGACAGGCCTCGTCCTCGTCGCGTGCGCGAGCGGCGGATCCGTCCATACCCCGACTGCAGGGGGCTCCGGAGTCCAGACGGCGCACGGGTGGGGTCTCCGCTCGCCCCGGGGTTACCGGTTACCGCCGGGCGCTCCACCAATCAGACGTTTTCTCTCTGCTTTGCGCTTGATTTGGCGCGCGGGGTGGCCGGTGGTCCCTGTCGATGAACGGCGTTTTGGCGTCGCGGAGGGACATGCCACTCTCTAGACTCTGGGCCCAAGGCTGGTGTGCACCTGGGCACAAAAGGGCCGGACGTACGCCGAGGGCCACCACGTTCACGACGCGCGGCGTGCCCCGTCGGCGAACACCAGCTCCCTCCATCAACCGGCCGCCAGGGCTGCGCTCAATGACGTTGAGACCCAGGGTCTGCGTGGGTGAGTGGCTCGATCGTCAATTCGCCGTCGCCAAGCCGACTGCAGAGACACGGTGTCGTGCAAGTCAGGTGCTTCAACGCGACCTTGTGCCCGACCGCCCTACGTAAAGCGACTGGTGGTTTGCGGACCCGAAACGCACTAGAACTACAGAGCCTTTCGACGACCCGTTCAGCGACCGTTGCGTGCGCAAGGTTCACTGCAGATCAACAACAACACAAGTTCGCCGAGAGGCCAGAGCGGGCCACCGCACGTGTGCGTCTGTACGCATACATCCACTCATCCAGACGACGTTCGCAGATCGCGAGATGGCGCCGTGCCCTAGCCTGATTACGCACCGCTAGGTTAAGCAGCCACGCTAGCCCGTACCTGACCCCGGGGTGCAGGGTTGGATGGTCGCGGTCGCTGATCGGGCTTCGAGCGCGACAGGCGGCGCCCGCGAGTGGACGACCATCGGCGGCGGAAGCACGCCTCGGAGCGTGTATCATTTACATAGCATCAACGACGACAGCGACAGCGGGCACAGAAAGCATGCGTGTACGTAATTATAGTCTACACAGGGCGCGGATGAATGGGAGTATGAGCGTGAGCGAAGTACATGAGTGCGAGCGGGAAGAAGATTAGGCGCGGCCGCGTCGGCGGCGGCGGGGGTCTGTACCGTATGCTATATTGAGATGAGAGCAGGCCCTCCGGTAG